>NW_008679829.1:18576-28099 GCF_000695815.1 Acanthisitta chloris | reverse complement strand
CCTTGCACAAAAAGAACCTCTGTGGTTACATAAAATATAATGAAAAATATATTTTGAAAGTGTTATTTACTTCAGGTGTCTGATCCAGTGCATTTGAAGTAGTTAGTAGGGATGTTATTTTCAGGAAATAAACACTCAGATCACTCTGAAAATTAGGTCTCTCTCAAGAGCTTACATGCAGGAGCTCTGAGGCGTGTTCCCTGCTTAAATGCCACTCTAGGTAAGTGAACTCTGTTCTCATCCTGCCACGGAGCTTACATGCTGTGATAAGGGTGCCCAAATCTGATTTTTCACAGTCATTCATTTTCAGGGTGCCTGAGTTGAGATGTCTGGATGTGATTTGCAAAGCAGCTGAGCAGCCCCAGGCACATCTGAAGCAAAGCTTCTAACAAGTAAAATACAGGGCAGTTTTAAGGATGCTAGAAAATGAGATGGGAGCAGGCCAAGTACATGATTATTAGGAACATCTGACCACTTGCCCACTCTCAGTCTTTATTAAATACCCTCTCACCTGATGGTCTTTATCCAAAAATAACATTAATGAAGAATTTAGATACTACAGTGATGGCCACAGAAACATCTACAAGTAGGAACTCTCTTCAAGGTGGCATTTGACCACTGGCATCCCTAAGGCAAAGGGCAGTAACAAATGAGGGAAAGTAGGATGTGAATAGCTTCTCCTTACCCAACTACTGCCCATCCCACAGCTCTCTCAGGCCCTCCCCAGGGCCCAAACTGCCCTGTGCTGTGAAAGCAGCCCAGCAAGATCCCCCAAAATCCAATAGTCAGGAGCTCAGATGAGGCACCTGGCTCAGAGTGTGTGGCCCACATGATGTTTCTATCTGCCAGTCAATAATGCCACCCTCCCCAGCTAATCAAAGCAGCCACAGGTGTGTGGAACACTATTTCCCAAAAACTTTTTCCTGCATTTGTCTCAGTTCTGTTGAGCAACTGGAGACATGAAGATCTAACTTCAGCAAACTGTTTCACAGAGATAAAGCTAAATCAGCTAGAGGAAAGCTTGGAAAGAAGTGAGAAGTGCCATACTTCCCGAATATTCTGCTGCTCCATCTCATGCCTCTTGATCATCGTTTTTCTCTTGAAGAAACGGCAGTTTTTGTCGTAGTAGAGTCTCTGCTGGCTGAGAAGATGGGCCTCCTCTTCAGCCTGTGTGTGCTGCAGGTTCTCTTTATGTTTGGATATTCTTTCTTGCTTCTCTTTCTTCGGCGTGCTGTGGTCCTCATTCATTTCCTGCATGCACACAGGGGCAGAACAATGCTTTCCTTAGGATCACAGGGACACAGGACTTGGAGGACCTTCAGCCACTGACAGCTACTCTGCCACTCAACTCATGAAGGGACACCAAAATCCTACTAGAACACCAGGTGCCTGCAGAACCAGAGCTGTCACCTGGCCATGCCCAGCCCTGCAGCCCCTAGAGGTCTAGTATGACCCATCAGGAAGAGGAGGAAAAGTGGCCATGGAACACAAACATTTTGGGGCTAAACAGCACAGCAATGGAAAGAGAGAGACAGCACTACAGGGGAGGCTCTGGCTGCCCAGGAGAGATCAGGCCAGACCCCTCAGAACCCTTCCCAGCTGTGCCTGTTTTACAGAGGAGCTCAGCCTGGGCTTAAGTTTCATTTCAGCAGGTCTCATGCTTGATTTTTTTATCAGATAAACAGAGCTCCTTGTTATTCATTTTCTCACCTTTACATTATTAACAGCAATGGTTTTTGCCATGTGGTGGGGACACTACACTTAAGTGATGCACTTTGGCACAGATTAGCTATATACTTATTTTTTATACATACTTCTTTTTCTAATTCATATAAATGATCACAGGGCTCTTAGCCAAGGGACATTGCATGGCTGATCTGATTACTTACAGCTTAAGGCAAAAAAGCAGATGAGGAGAAAGGGGAAGAAGAATTCTCTGTGAAGTCCCATTTCCCCTCATCACCCTTAGTTTCAAAGACTCTGCTCTACAGCAAATTGTGAAGGCACCTCTAGCACCCTCACAGATTATTCTGGAAATGCTGCCAGATGCTCCCAGATCCTGAAAGTTTATTTGCTGAGAATCTAAATTTGCTTCCAAGTATGACAGAATCCCTTAAACCCCTAGGCTGGCCCAGGTTTATACAACGAAAGACTAGTTCACGTTCATTCCACACCCCTTCAGCCCTGAAAATGAGGGTTTCTTGCCTCTTTAATCTTTTCCTTGCAAAGCTTGTATTGTTTCTTCTGACTTTCTAAAAAGGTCGCCAGGTCTTTCTTTTGCTGAGCCAAAATCTGTTGCTGGAATTTCTTTTCATCTGCTGCAGCTGCCTTTGCCTGCAAGGTACAGAGAGGGAAAAAACCAGTAGGAAAAAAACAAAAGGGTGAGGGAGCAGGTACAGAATTCAGCACAAATCAGTCTTGTGTTGTGGTTTTTTTGGTCATTCTCCCAGCACTGTGCTAGACAAAGCCATGAGTGTTCAGCCCATGACAACTGCTTGCACAGAAGACCCTTTAATGCCCACACAGAGGTAAGTTTCCTTGTGCTTCTTGCCTCCCCCCAAAAACCACCTCAGAGGGAACACCCCCAACTAATTTACCACATGGATTAACACGGTGATTTTTAATAGACTGAGTAGCAGCAACAATATTTGTCATGCCCTCAGTCATGAGGCAGAGCTCCCTCCAAGGTCCCCACAGGTGTGTCAGCCCTTTTTATCCAGCTGTCACTGGCTGTGGTTGATGCCAATGGATGCCAATGTGGTTGATGCCAATGGAGCATCCAGAAGGATGACTTGAAGCTGCTTCACCAAACTGGCTGGGGCAGCTCTGGACAGTGACCACACAGAGCACTCCCACAGCCTTTTCTTAGAGCCCTGGACTCAACTCTCCCTCCGATCCTCACGCACAGCTGGGCAGCCTCTAACTCCACTCACCTCCTTCTCCATCACAGCCAGTTGCTTCTTGGCCAGCTTCTCCAGCTCAATGGACGAGTTGTTGGCGTGTGTCTCCACCTCCTTCTGCAGCTTGAGGCGGTGCTCGTCCATCTCGGCCTTCAACTTGTTTTCCAGGGCGATCAGCTGCTTCTGGTGCTGGCGCCGCATCCGCTTATATCCTGACATCTGTTCCCGCAACTCGTTCTCCTGCTCATGCTCATGGATCTGTCTTGTAACCTGATGGCAGGAAAAGGGGAAGAAGTGCTACATGGCCTTCCTTCACAGACAAGCTGTATCCATGTTGGCTGCTTACCTGTAACCCAGACCCTGCTTGGATGTACTCTCAGCAAGGAGCTGTCAAGGAATGCTGCTTCATGGTTCAGAGGTGCTGCTGTGTCATTTCACAAAGCCATAAGGTTTCTCTCTCCTGATTTTTAGCCCCCATCTTTTCCTGAGATTTGTACATGCATTTTCAGGAACACAGCAGAAAATGCCATGTTACATGTAAAGGAAATGGCTGGTTACTAATCACTCCAGAAAACACTGGAGGAGATCTGCAAACAAAGGTGTCTGCTGGACAACCTTCTTCAGACACAGGACTCAAATTCTGAGGGTGACATGGACTTAGAAGATGGCATCCCTTTCAAGAACTCCTCAACCCCCCATTCTTTCCTTCCTTTCCAAGTCACCCCCATGCCAATTCAGTCCCTCAACACCTATTTCCTGCTAGGAGTAATCTCCATCAAAATTCCTCCTTAAAATTCAGGAGAATGGCAGACTGAGCTCATTCCCTCCCAGAATTGAAAGTTTTCTAACAAGGGAATGCTGTTCTGGAACTGTGTGCTCTTAACAAGATTGATCAGATGGTCTAAGCAGATTTTAAACCCTGCTCAGCTGAAACAAACTCACAAGTTCCACATTCATTTCCATGCCCAAGTGTATCCATGTGAAAAGAAGAAAAAAAAACCCCAGTAAATTGTGCCAAAAATGTTCAGAAGAAAATGCAAATGGTGATGCTTCCATTTCAAAAGAAGAAAAGCATCCAAGACTCGTCTGTGTTTTTTTAAATACAGTCTCAGGAACTGCACAAATGAAGATCTGCTGATCTTTTACATGACCTGGAGCCAAGAGCTGGAGCATCAGCACACGTGTAGAGCTGCAGCCCCTGACTCTGTGTCAGAAGACCTCTGCTTGCACACTCAAGTGTGAAGAGCTCAGCCCTCTGAAGGTGATCATTGAAGCTTGATGAACCAACAGTCCTTCCTGCAGCCTGCAAGAGCCCAGTCATCCTGATGGATTCCTCCAGAGCAGCCCAGAGAAGGAACTGACCCCTACTACAGTGCTGCTATCCTTTGAAGGCTGCTTTTCAAAGGTCTTCAAAGCAAGTTCAGACACAGGATGGGATGCACCCACAGACATGAGAAAGCTCAGGTTCAACAGAAGAACAGCTGCTTTATGGAGCTGCAAACCCAGTGCACTTGCTGGCAGCACCAATAGATGACAGGGAACAGCAGTCAAGTTAGAGCTCCAAACTCAACAAGCAAGATTAACACCCAAACTGCTGTGTCACCCAAGGCAGGCAGCATGTGCCACCTGGCTTGGCTCAAATGACTCCCAACACTTGGGAGGAGTGTGAAGAGGAGGTTAGGAAGAGCCTCCCAAAGCCTTCACCTTGAAGTAGATTAACGATTTATAGCAAATAGTTACCAACCAAGAAAACTATAGCCAGAGTCCCAGGAGAAAAACAAGACATGAAAGGATGAAGCTACAGAAGTAGACAGCCTCTGTCTTTCTCCATCCCTTCCAAATGTAACCTTAGAGAGCAAAGGAAACACTTGATTGCAAGGAAACCAAAGAACCAACCTCACTATAGCACTGTGTGCATGACCAGGAAGGGATGATGGTGAGTTAATTGCATTGGTGAAGTCCAACATCCACCATGAGGTAAGTGATGATGTATAAATCACATCCTCCTTGTACAAGGAATTTTGGGATGTTATTTTGAAGTTGACTGGATTAAATATGTGCTTACACCTCAGCAATTGGTGTAACAGAGAAGTCTTTGAACACTTGAGACTAGAAACCTAAAGGAATCTAAGCCAGTCACCAGAAGTACGTGAGATTGTAGGAATGACTATGGAAAGACAGCATTAGCCTTGTGTATTGACAGAATTCAAAAAGCTTTTGGTTTTTCCAAGTGTCCCAAGGACAGCCACACTTTGCAGAAGTTGGGAAGTGTTTGTAGGAACTGGCACACTTCAGTCAAGTTCAGCAAGATAAGATCTCTGACAGAAGCTTCCAGGTAAGAAAAGTTCCTTAGAGAAGTCCTCCAAGTCAGAGGCAGATGCCAGGTGAGACAGGCAAAGCCCCAACACTTCACACATGCCATTTCCAATGTTAAATGACACACGACTCAGGAAGAACAGACTTGGTCAGGCACTCGCAGAGACAGAGATATGGGAACCACCACACAGCAGCACAAGATCTTCTTGGATGTGCTATTTTTGAGGCCCAGCCTGTTTGTGAGCAGTGGGACGTTCTGCACGGCACACGCCGTTCCCAAAGTTGGCAGAACAAAGCAAAGAAGAGCATAAGAAAAAAATGGATCTAAGAATCTTCTGGCAACTTTGCCAGTCTCCCCTTGGTCTGATCTCTAATGAGATGTAGAACGTGTACTTGTTTTCTTTACAGCAAAAAATCAGTACCTTTTATCCTTATTTTTTGTTTGGCTGCTCCTATGCACCCCATTTCCAGCTTTTCTCAGCTTTATCGTGACAAGAATTCCATCTTGGAAGGATTTCCTATTAAGTCTGGGATGCTTATCCCTAACAATATGATGCAATTCAAAATTATAAGCCTATCTGATAAAGCCTTCCAGTCACAGCAGAAGATGAGACATTAAAAAGTCAGAAGAAAACAAAAGCAGCACTTCATCCTGAAGATGAGAGAGAACAGTAGAACTTGGTGAACCTCTCATAGATCTCATGCTCCGGCTGAAGATCTAATTTGTCATCATAATCTCCAGCCAAGACCAATACGCTTCAGGATTCCATCTTCAAGGACAAGGTCTGCACATGGTGATCTCAAGGGTCGATGAATTTGAAAGAGATGAACATTAGTTGCTGAACATGCCCAGTGCAGTACCAGAGAAGTCCTTCAGACTAAGCATGAATGAACAAAGGATTATGGCTTTGAAGATTAAGCCCCTAATGAATGAACAGCTCCAGCAACCATTTTAAAGAGGAAATTTGGGGATCTTCCAGTAATCACCTTTCTGGTGTTCTTAGACAAAGACACTTGGAACTCTGTGAACTATTTAGAATCTCCTGAGCTGGAAGGGACCCACGAGGATCATGGAGTCCAACCCTTGGCTCTGCACAGGGCAACTCAACAATCCACCCTGTGCCTGAGAGCATTGTCCAAACACTCCTTGAGCTCTGTCAGGCTTGGGGCTGTGACCACTGCCCTGGGAAACTGTTCCAGTGCCCAAACACCTCTGGGAGAAGAACCTCTGCCTAATATCCAACCTAACCCTCTCCTGACACAGCTTCATGCCATTCCCTCAGGTCCTGTCACTGACCACAAGAGAGAAGAGGTCAGTGCCTGTCCCTGTGCTGTGCCTTGTGAGGAGCCTCACAAAACCCCCATAGATTACGATGGGGGAAGAGATGACAAGTGAATTCCTCATTGCCAAATCTTTTCTCCATATAACCAGAAAATGTCAGGATCCTTCACAGCAGAAAGCTGCAGTTTCCTGGAGCTCTCTCTGCAGCATGCAATAATCAATCAGGTCATCAGTAGAACCAAAAACCTGTATAAACCAGAACTGCTTTTATTAAGGTATGACATTTTCTCAGTTTCTTATCTCTCTGTATCTTTGGCACACACAGAACTGAGAAGAGAGATGTCTTATCCAACCTACACCCACAGGCAGTTCACTTGCCATAAAATGCAAACTTTCTTTCACCCCTCCAAGGTTTTGGCTTTATGTAAGGAAGTTGAGCTCACAACTTCTCCTCCAAAGCAGCAGTTGTTTAGAGTTCCCTCTCTACATTGTTTAAGCAAGAACCCTCCCCTAAATGACAGCAATTCTTATCTCTTGATAACCAAAATACTGAGCCCCTCTGTGCTAAAAGAAGCAGAGTACTGAGCAAGGCCCTACCAGCAGCTTCTCACAGCAAGAGAACTTTGAGATGAGAAAGAACAAGGTCAAAAAATCTAGAGCAAAGGTGTACGAAGGCAGCAGCCAGATGAGTCCATAGGAGTAACTCAACCCTCTGGAATAAAATGTCATTGCTTCAGCAGAAGAAGGTGCAAGGGAACAGCTTCATGTGAAGGTACCTGGAGCCAAGCTGCCCTGGTGCCCTTCTCACAAAGATATAGACATTTGGCTCTTCAGACCCTGGATGAGATCACATTATTCTTCTGCTGGCACAAGAGGACATCAAGGCCTTCAACAGTGTCCTCACTGTCTGATCTTTCCATGAAATTAGATGTCATAAATGTTAGGAAGAAATCCTTCCCTGTGAGGGTTTTGAGACACTGGCCCAGGTTGCCCAGAGCAGCTGTGGCTGCTCCATCCCTGGGAGTGTTCAAGGCCAGGCTGGATGGGGCTTGGACCAAGCTGGGGGAGATGTCTCTGCCCATGGAAGAGGGTAGAACAAGATGAGCTTTAAGAACCCTTCCAACCTAAACCATTCTCTTATTCTGTGATGATTCTATGAAGTTTTAACTATTTGAACATTTCCTTTGAAAACTGTAAAAGAAGCTGTTGAGGAAATGCATGAGCTGGTGGGGACTTAAGGGGTCAGGCTTGAAAGACACCAGAAGTGCAGATCAATGCATCTCTGCAGATATTTAAAAAACAACTTTCACTTGAAAATGTGGGTAGGTGTAGTCTTATCAACATGCAGAACCTCTGCCCTTCTTTTTAAACAGCAGCTTGCTGAGCTTCAAGGCTTAGATTTCTAGCTGTAACTTTTAATTTATGGATCACTGATAGTCTGCAAAATAATATGGAGATGTGGTAGGCACCTGATCTCCATTTCAGATGGCAACTTTCACGGCAACGGCAGAAATATGCAGTTTATTTTCCACCACTGTTCCCAGTGAGTGATGGTTACTCTTAGCACAAAAAGAGGATTGGTCTACACAATGATTAAAGAGAAAGGTGGTCCAGGAAAGAGTAACTGTTAAAACTGCCAATTGAGTTATGACCAAAATTAAGCTCCTTCAGCTTTCTTTTAACCACATTTCCTCATTTTTTATTCATTATTTTTTTAAACCTGAGTAATATCAAAGCATTACGGAAAGACCAGAAAGGTATATTCACAGCCTGTTCTGTTGTGGATAGCCCGTTTCACTACTGGATCTGGAAGTCTGTCCAGTTTCCTTCTTATCCACATGATGTTTTTGCAGAGTAACAGGGCAGGGGAATCACTCTTAAAATCACTAGGTCATCTGGAGTGTTAACCTGTCTAATGCAGCTCTCCTGTGAGCCCTGCACTCTCTGAACTGCTTGAGCTTGTTTCTGGAAAGTGATCCAACTTCCAAGTTGAGAGTATCCTTTTAGGAATGCCAGCCTTCACTCCATCTGCAACATCCTGATCTAAGTGTGAATAACATGGACTTGAGGACCCCAGACCCCAGGAACAGCTGTGAACAGCCCCAGCCTCAGTGCTTTTCCTGCTCTCATGTTGGGGGGTGATGTCCAGCAAATCCCACAAAAAGACATTTTTACACCCAGGTATCGTCCCAAATTATTGAATTTGGGGTCAGAGCTCCCATTTTCTGACTCTCTGCAATACAGGCCACCTGATGCTCCCAACTACACAACCTTCCTGTGCCTGGGAAGATGTGCCCAGCTGCTGAGAAACTGACTAATGGGCAGCAGCAAGGATATTGGGAACCATCAAAGCATGATGGTTTGCTTGGTTTTAAACACTGTGGGATCTTGAGCACCCACTCAGACAGGAATAATCTTTTCCAGATGCTGTTGAAAGGGGAAAATTAACATGGAGAGATGACTAAAGTCTGAATTTCTGGTTTCACACTATGAATTCCAGACATGTTTATGTCACTCTCTCCTTATCAGCTCCATGACTGACCTTGCCCTCCCCACAGGTGTTTCAGCAGGCGACAGGGGGCAGGTAGAAGTTTTCCCCTGGCCAGAGGAGCAGCAGCATTCAGCACTGCTACCCACTGACATCATCCAGGCACTGAATGGTGACCAAATCCACAGAGGAGTGTGCCGACACCACAGCGGCACCTCAGACAGGCACTGGCATTCAGCTCCTGGGAAATAGGTTTAAACTTAGCTTTTTTTATTCCTAGATTTCCATTTTGGAACGTGAAGAGGTGGGAATGCAAGATTATTAAAGGGAAAGCTCATCACAATGAAATCTTTTTACCCGCAGGGAAACTTCTCCCCCAGCATATAACCTCAGGAGCTAAGGACATGCTAACACCTTCCAGGGTGCCAAGGTGGTGATCTCTCTACACCGGGAAGGGGATATATGTGTGTATGATGGGGACAACAAAGCTTTTGCAGGATACACACTTCCATGTGGTTTTCCAAAGGCCTGCTGGCT
>NW_008679829.1:17143-18553 GCF_000695815.1 Acanthisitta chloris | reverse complement strand
TGCCCCAGAGACACTGTGCTGTGCAGGTACTGCCCACCTGGGATGTGCACCCAAAGCCCTCACAGAGTGAGCCAAGACATGTTCCATGCCAGAGCATGTTCCACAGAAAACCAAAAAGAGAAGTTCTCCAGAAAGCCTACCATGTTTCCCACCCAGAATTAATTCCATTTTATCATCCCTTGGTCTCTGAAGCAGAGATTTAGCAAATCCAAGTGACTAAGGAATTAAGGTAGACACAGTCCCAGCCCCACAGGAGGCTGCCATGGGATTTAGGAGTGACCTTGGGACATTATCTGTCTTCCTCAGAACTCAGAGGTCTAGGAATACCTCACAGTCCATACTTTCATACCATTCCTCAGCTTCCATGGGGGTCTTGCCATGCAATGCTTTCAAGCCACCCAAGTAGCCCAGGGATGACATATTCAATGAAGACAGGAGTTATGGACTCTGCTCCTGAAGGCAGGACACAAGGTGCAGCAGCTTTCCACAGGGAGTAAAAGAATGTGAATATATTCATCACACATATCAATTTATCAATGAAATTGTATGTATGTTTGGAGTATGACACTTGAGTCATTCATCATTTCTTCCCTCCAGCCAACCTAACTGGGTCCTACTTTTATCTGCTCAGTGCAGGCAATAGTGCTGGCACTACATTGGGTGCAAACACACACACAAAAGGGAAAAAAATCCCAAGGCAGAGGGTCTGCAGAAGACCAGGGATCCTGCCTGTGTCAGGTGTGCTGCATGAAGTCCTCTAATACACACATTTCTAGGTCACTCTTTAACTGGGGGGGAGCAGGGAGGGAAGGGGAGCAGGGGACACTGGCCTGGGGAACACTCAGGGTATGGGTACCCAAAAGTCCACCTGGCAAAAGATGGGACTCGGATGCTTCCCTCAAATGTCAGCCCAGGAAGGATCTGGGTAGAAACCTGAATGCCACAGCATTATTTGAGATTTTAACAGCAGCAGCAGCAGCAACAGCCACACAGAAAAATTTTGGCTGCTGGCACTGCTGCTGCTTTTTCCCTCCACTCACAACCTTTCGCTGTGGTCTCACACACACACAGCATCTTGTGCATGCAGAAATGGGAAGCGATTTGGGGGGATGAAGAAATGGTGGTATGGCAGGAGAAGCCCCAGCGCTGAGCAGGGTAAAACGAGAAGGGGAGGGCTCACTGGTGTAATTTCGGGGTTGGTCTAGGATGATGTCATAGCACTGAGCAAGTGCCATGGCCAAACCGTGGGTACTTTCTAACGCTCCCGTCCATCTGACCTCTAATACCAGCGGGCTGAAAGATTTAATATTACATTCATTTTAGCTCTGAAAGGCCATTTTTCACTGCTTTCTCCCAAAAAGGTTGTTCCTGACCGCAGCCCGTGCGGATGCGAGGTGGGGGAGGCGGCAC
>NW_008679829.1:16328-17113 GCF_000695815.1 Acanthisitta chloris | reverse complement strand
CTACAAAGGCATCCACAGCAATCACATTTGCAATAGTACAAATCTTGATGGATTCATCCCATCCCCCTCCCCTTTGTAAGCCCACAGCCCGCTGTAAGCCCTCTCTCTCTCCCTTATCGCAGCCCAGCAATCCTTCCAAGGGATCAGGCTGGAAAATGCAGTCACGGTACAGTTGCTTGAAATAAATGAATGAATGAAAAAACAGGCAGCGGCTCAGGCGGGCAGCAGCGATCTTATTGTTCCCAAACCCATCTGCATCTGCATCTCAGCATCCTTCACACAGCTCATTCACACTTTATGCACATGCAAATAAATAGATTAACAAAAGGGATAGGTGGGGGACAGAAAGGAGGAATGAGCTGGTATTAAGTTCAGCGCGGGGAAGGTGGGTTATCTCACACACATATTGGAAATGCACAGAGAAATTAAATATATTCCACATTTACATCTCTCTCTCTCTCGCACACACACACACAGAGCTAAAATCTTTCAGTGCAATATCCAGTTGCTATGCCAACAGCACCAACACAGGAGGTTGGGAGGGAGGGAGGCAGGCGGTGGCTGCCCGCGGGGGCGAGGGGCCGCGGCGGTGGGGTAGGAGGGTGGGCTGGGGGCTCTTACCAAAGATGCTGATTTGATTGTGGCAAAGCGCTCTCGGTTCCGGTAGTGGAGGGCCTGATTCTGCACTGACTGGGTAGGCCGCACCTCAGGCCTGCGATCCCTGTGGCCCACCTCATCCCTTATAAATACATGATCCTGCAGAAATGGATAAAAACAAGGAGAAA
>NW_008679829.1:0-16303 GCF_000695815.1 Acanthisitta chloris | reverse complement strand
CTCTCTCTCACCCCTCTGTCTGCACAAGCGCGGCTGTAGGAGAGGCATAGTTCAGCTCTCTGCTAGCCCCGGCAGCTCCCACCGTACAAAATGAATAAGCAACACATTGCAGCTCGGCTCGGCGCGTCAGCTGATCGCTCGCAGGATGCCTCCGAATCCCTGGATGGAGCTTGCCTTTTTTTTTTTCCCCCTTTTTTTTTTTTTAACCCTCCAGTATTACATATGTGCGAAAAAAACAGAGACTGGGAAGCATCGAGCGGTGCAGAGCGATCGGAGTCCTCGGGAAGGTCGGGTTCAAGCACTGCAACCCAGCGATCCTGGTGAAAACGTGATTTCCATGTCTAGCCACGGAGATGCTGTTCCCTTTTAACACAAGAGCAACATCCTGCCTCATTCCCTTTGCCGAGCGGTCTGTCCTCGATAGGGTTTCTTTGTCCCTTGTTTGCTATCTGCTGTGGGGGACGAGCATCCTGGCTAAATCCACGGCAGGCTGGAGAGGACCAGGAAAGCCTCCGTGACCACTCAGGGATCCTGCTTTCCAGTCATGATCCTGCACAGTTCTAGCACTTTCTCTCCACAGCCCACAAAGGATTTTTTTTACGAGGTACAGAATTGAGACTAACAGGCCTGTTGTTTCCCAGTGAAGTCTCTCCTGCTCCCTGCAAAGGCTTTGCCGGGAGTGGCTGTGCCTCTCCGACACGGCGCGGGCAAATTTCGCAATGGAACGCAGCTCTTGGCGAGGGTAGAGAGGAGAAACCCTGACCAGAAAGGCCAGCGAGAACCACCACCATGTTCCTAACTGGAATGGTGACTGCCAAAACTCAGCACACCTGCAGGCTACACCTTTGGGATGGAGCAGCTGTTGGACACCAGGCATGTCCCACTCTCCCCACCACACCTGCCTGGTGGCACTGGCTCCACAGGGCACCAGTGATAATGGCACACCTGCCACACTGCCACCCACCACTGTGATGACACCTAATCTCAAGATCCAACTCCTAAAATCTCAAAGGCAAACTGAAATTCTTCCTGATTAAATCAAGTTTCCACCTGTCAGGGGCACAAAATACATGATGACAGTGCCTCTAAGGACACCAGCCCTTGTAGGGAACAGCTGCCCCCGTGCACCAGGTGTCTGCAGGTGAGCAGGAGCAGCCCTGACACCCTGCCATGCCCCAGCAGACACCAGTAAGGTCAGAGAGACCTGTGGTGAGAAACCCGCCAACAAGGAGCAGCATCTCCACCATGACACTGTTGTCATCCCCATGCTCCTTTCCCACTCCACAGACACCTGTTTCCCTCTCTGCTGGCTTCGATTTCTAGCTGCTTCTAGCCTGGACCCAGACACATGCAGCCCCTTTCAATCGGATTCTGGAAATGATTTCAGGCAAAAGCCAAAGAGGTACAGAAATGCTGATATCAAGAGCTGAACAACATGTTCATTTAGTGTTTTAAACCCAAACCCTTTCCTCATATCCTTCATTTTGAGAATTCCTGCTCCATGCTCACATTTCCCTTGCCTCTACACAAGGAATACAATGGCCAAGGCCAGCACAGAGCCAAGCACCAGCTCTTCCATACCCACTCAGGGAACACAGAATGAGACAAAACAGTTAAAAAGGACAATCTTCCAGAGAAATAGTAGGAACATGAAGTCTAATTAAAAGTTGCAGTTTCATTTTACTTTGGTCATCCTTATACAGGACAACTGTGGCCCTGTCTGACAGGGAGGCAATGTGACAGAAGGACAAGTGGAAGTCTCACATTTCCAGCTCAAACATGGTGTGCCAGGCAGGGCTTCCAGACTTGCACACTTGCCTGAGAAAGGCACATATTAGACTTTAGAACAGTCATCCCAAAAACATCTTGATTAAACATTTAAAGTCTAACAGTGTCACTCAGTTTAAGTGGACCTGTGGCTTCACTGGAAGCATATCAATCCCAAATTTCCTATAGCCTTGCAGCACTCCCACCTCAATAGGCAATAGCAGGTATAAGGAGGAATCTGCAATGCAATCAGGGACACCTCAGATAACCCTAAATAGAAGGGGCTGAATAGCATCATCTTTCTACTGATGTGTTCTGGATCCCTCTGGCACAATCTTTCCCAGCCAGGCAAGGGGCAGCACTAGAGCAATGTGAGCTTGGCCTCTCACTCTCCAACCAGCTCTGCAGAGACAAACCTGGCAATTCTATGATATGATATAATTTGGGGCTGAGGCAAACACAGCCTCAGGTGATGCACTGGTATGGAAGAAGCTGGAGTAAGGGGAGGGGAGTCGTCAGTGGCACAGGTTGCCCAGAGAAGCTTTGGCTGCCCCATCCCTGGAAGTGTCCAAGGCCAGGTTGGATGGAGCTCTGAGCAACAGAGTCTAGTGGAAGGTGTCCTTGCCCATGGCATGGGGTTGGAACAACATGAGCTTTAAAAGTCCTTCTAACCCAAACCATTCCATGATTCTATGAACTGCCAAAGGAAACTTTTTTACAGGCTGAAACTGGAACACCTCAACTACAAAACAAAGCTGAATAAAAAAGTCCTCTGGTAAAAAGCTGTACAAGACTTCCCCATCTGAACTACGTAGGAAACAACAGTACACCGGAGCTACTAGTCCTTTAGTATAGCTATGAAATAAAGCTCTTGACAGGACAAATATCACCCATGGTCATACACAGCCTGCAACAGCACCTGTGAATGGACAGGGTTCCTCAAGGTCTGCTAGCAATATCCCAATCCCTGGACCATCTTCCCTCTCTCCATTGCATTAGCATGCCAAGGTGAACTTGAAATATTAAAACCAGGGAAGCAGCAAATCACTGTAAAAAAACCCTCAAAAACTTAAAATGGGCATTCAGTTTTTTCATAATGCTCCAAAACACCCCCTAAAATGACAAGTTGAAGTTGTAATTGTCAACCTGGCCTTGTTTTATGGGACTCCTGGTTACTCCAGTGCATATAAGAAGCTCACAGCAGAAGCTAATTGCCCTTCAGGAATGTGAATTAACTGCATTCTCCATTTCAAACTGAGCTGGGCAAGGAATGGGAAAATTCCTTTGCAACTGAGCAAGCCAAAGGACCGATTTCAAGGTGACAAAAACCTCAGTGGTTGTCCTTGGCACCCCTTAATCTGGGATCTGAGGCTTCTGCATCAGGCAGGCATCCACTACTAACTCTCAGCTAAGCCCAAGGGAACCTTAATAGGCAACACATTTTTCTGAAAAAGCTGTCACACTACCAGAAATAAAAACACTTGGCATGGAGAGCTACCAAATCTAGCAGGTTACACTGCCACAGAGTCTGCTAGTAAGGGAAATAAACCTAAGAGACATATCTCCAGCAGCCTTCCTCAGATGTGACTCATGGCTAAGACAAATAACTACCTACAAACATAGAAAATAGATATTTTTTTCCTACTTTTACTGTATTCTCTTCTCCCAAAAGCTTGCTATGAGATACTGCAGTCATATCTCCTTTCAGGTGTTGGCACAGATCAGGAAGGTTTGTTTCCAACTTTTAGTTCCAGATATGTGGGAAACAAAGACCCAAAACTGGCAGCTCAGCTGAATGTACTGAGTGAAATCTGAATGAAAGCACCCCAGAAACTCATCAAGTTTGGGTCAGGGTATCTCTCAGCCCCAAATCTGCAGTTCAAACACTGGTTTGTTTTTAAAGTAATGCATCTTCTGTGCACATTTCACTTTCCATCTGTTTTCACTGCAATATTTGCCTTATGAACACAACTTCAGGCATGCTCAGACCACAACTCACATGAAATCATTAAAACCCTTCTATCCAGGGCCAACAATCTAGAACCTTCAACTTCCTACTGCAGAAATAATTTGCTATTCTGACTGCATTATCCACATAAATTGTTTCCAGGTTGATCACAACAAATGGGGCTATTTGGCTGGGTGCTGGCTTTGACACTGCTGATCATATTTGCCAGGACAAAACCTCTCAAATATTTTTACAGTATCCTCTGACCAGAGCTGGTGGAGCTTTCAGTGACTTAAGTGGTGGTCCCAGCTGGAGACCTAAATGGTTATTCCTGGTGTAGTCTGAGCATCTTACAATGCACATGAGTTTCTGCTCACACTATAAGTCTTGCCCAAGGTCACCCTAGAGTAAGCACCTGGAGTTTGCTCCCTAGAGTCCCGTCCCAGTTCTACCACACACTCTCTTTTCATCCTCCTCCTCACTCACTAAAAAAATAGGCTTTACCACCCAAACTCTGACCACACTGGACTGGCCCAAAGCTGGAACACTTACACTTTCACCTCAGAAGGAACACTCACTTGCACCCTGTGGTTTTTGTTATGCACACCAAATACAACCCTTCACAAACTCTGTTTACACAAGAGGATTCACTAACTGGAAGGGCTGCCAGTCTCCTAGACAAACAGGAAAGGCAATTTCCGAGCCCTAGTAAGGACTTTAATGGAATTGCAGCAAATCCCTGCCTTCTAGGAATTTAAAGAGCAAGGAAAACAACAGTGTGCCATCGTTCATCTTAATATATTGCACAAAATGCCTCGATAATCTACAGAGAGGTTAAAGTATCGAAGTCTTTAAAGACAAGGCTTTGAGTCCCCAACCTGCTTGACATGATTCCAGAAGGTAGTGAGGGGTCATCACTGCTGGCACATCCAGGCCAAAACTAAGTCATTACCTAAAGATCCTTTACATCTCGTAAAAAAAACTTCTTTTCCAAGTGTGAATCATAAATCTTGATATGTAGGAAAACACCCTCAGCTTTGCCTCAGCTGTAGCTCCTGTAGAGCAGCCACACCAGAGCACTCTCCATGCACAAAATTCTCCACGAACGCTGCACATTAATTATGGCAGCAACAGGCAATGTGAACAGGTTAATTTAATGGATTTGGGAAGTCACTCAAGTTGCAGCAGTTATTGCAGAGGTCCCTTTTTATTACAGACATTGGGCAAGAATCTGTGATGATCAGCCATGAACAACCTCCTTTCATCTTTCTGTTATAAACTAGATTTTAATCACAGGATTTCCCTGACATTTTTATTGTCCAAATTTCATCCATGTAAGTGATGATGATTTTAAGCTTGAAGTAAGAAACAGTAACAACTCTGTACTTCAACTGAACAAAACAATACTGTACTGGCTTCTTGTTTACATTCACAGAGTACAACATTTTACCGCTAGAGTTTTGTGAAAATAAAATAAGCAATTAATGGAGGACAACAAAGTACTATTTCTGGGAAGGCACCCGTGCCCACACCATACCAGCAGTGAACAAAGCAGGTGACAAACCACCTCTGATGCATTGACTGATTCTTATACTCTTAGGGAGGCAAAATCCATATCTAAGATGAAATAACTGATTTTAATCTGCTTCTAAAATCTGTGTTTCATGCCTTTGAAGTACAGTGTATTTGGAGTTTAACCTCTGCCCCATTCTGGCTTTTTGGGGGCTCTCAGGTACAACTGGGTTTATGTAAGAGCTGTCACTTACTCTCCAGCTCTCAACCTGTACAGCTGAACAAGCTCCCAACAGGAGATAGACATGAGAATGTGTATCCATAGGCAACATGATCCTTGGATGGAGAAGCACAGTTATTTAACTGTCTTCAGGACAGAGACATTACAGCACCAGGACTCGTACACTGAACACATTGAGATGTGCATGGAGGAGAAGGTCACCAGTCTGACACCAGCAAGGAAAGTTTCTTAGTGGGACAGCTCATCCAAGCTGAACATCTGAGTTTCTTGTGAAGAATGTGCTGATGACTAAGTGCTGTGGTTAACCCCAGCCAGCAGCCAAGAACCAAAACATCAGTATGGTATCAACAGTATTCTCATTCTGAACCCAAAACCCGCACTACACTAGCTACTGAGAAGAAAAAAAAAAAAAGAGATTAACTCCATCCTCCTGAGGAAGCAGGCTTTGATCCCAGGGATGGACTGAGATCCCAGGAAGGGAGCATACAGGCTTCCTGCCTGAGTAGCAGATATTATTGCCACTTTTTTTCCTCCCAGGAGTATAGGACACGGTTATACACTAAATGACATTAAAAGCTACACATTCAATTATGGCCTATTATTCTTTTTTTCCTGCCCAGTGACTTTTCTTCCAGCCTACCAGAGGTACACTCTGCTGACAGGTGGGAGCCACCTTTGCTCTAAGCACAGGTTTAAAAACATGGAGCTCTACTGCTGCCCCAAAGCTTTTGTGCTGTGGAAGGGGTGAGGCTGTGCCTGTTTTTCATAGAGGATTTATCCCAAATGTTGTTCTCCATCAGGCAAAACCCAAGCACCTTGGCTATCATGAACTAGTATAGCCAGTGAAAATTAACCAGATCAGAACAGGTCATTTCACTTACCCTGTGACCACAAAACATTTTTGGAAGTTACAGCCAACTAGCAGCTGTTAAAAAAAAGAAAGAAAATAAGTTGTTTACAAATGCTTTTACTAGATCAGCCTCTTCCTTACGCTTTGCCTCTGCCTCAGGGTAGCTGGTCACAGTACAGATGTCAGGAGTGCTCAGTGGGGATGCCCAAAGCTTCTCCCAGCCCATGCAGCAAGAACCTAGGCTCTGCTCCTGATTTACACCAGGTCAAGGCCACTCCAAGACTGGCTCTTCACACGAAGCAACAGCCTGAAACACTGAAGGCTGGAAACAGTATGTCACAGGCCCACAGACTCTCATCCTACAGTGCAGTTGCACATGCCATTCTGGGGCTGTGGTCCAAAAAACCAAAAGGCTTCTGACACAGAGCTTTGAGCCTTAGAAAATATCAACAGTCCAGACCATTTTGCCATCTTGGTCCTTTTACACAGTCTGGTACATCTGGAGGTTGTTAATTAACACATTTGTGGAATATCATAATTTTACACAACACTTGTGATTTGCCCCATGTCAATACCATCTCGTATGTGACCCTGTGCCCACACAGTGGTGACAGCTGCCTGAGTATGTTCTTCACTATTTTCCTTTTAGCCTCTCAAGGCTGATTAAATGCAAAACAAAACCTTAAACTTGAACCCCAGGTTTTTTCTATTTCATTTGTGATGGGCTCCTGAGAACTACTCAACTCAGTGCTCACTGCTGCTCACCTGCTAGATCCAAGTGTGTGGATCAGTTTCATCACAGTTCTCAGAAACACAGATAAAGCACAAACTGAAATCTTGGCAGAATAAGGAACTTTACCTTGAAAGCAGAGTGGGATGTATGTGTATATAAACCCCCTGAAGTGTCCTGCTCCAATTTTAGTCTCTTCATGTGTATCAATATATACATAATATACACATAAAGCAGTTTTCCATTTAAAGTTGCATTTCCCAAAGTAACAGAGAATAAAAAAAGCATGTATTAAAATAAGACAATATATTTGCAGACTAGAATATGTCCTGCTACAGACAGTCTAAGTCTGCCTTGTGAACACATACAACAGAAGGGAGCATTTGCTAATGGAGAAGGAATCTACTGCACTGCAAGAATCAGCAATCACAGCCAAGTGTTAACTGTCAGTGCAGACCTGGGCTTTGTGCTTCCAAAATTACCCCAAACGCCTGTGTTAAGCGATCTACAAGTGGTTTCTTTTATAATACTTCAGTTACAAGTGTGCAAGACACCCTGTTTTTTCAAAGCAGATAAAACTTCCATGTGGTGTCATGTTTGTGCATCCTACTCAACTGAAGGTCTTAATCTCAAGGGAACAACAGCTATGCAGAACTCTAAGAGGACTGAATTCACAGCATCAGAAATCCTGTACTTGTACTTTCAAAGTGTCACACAACCACTATAAAGGAAAACATTACTCGTACAACAAGCAGGAACTCTACTTTCACAAATGCCATCGATGTCTGATGGGAGCAGCTCATTTTTGGTTTTCATCAACTAATGACCGTGAGCAGTCAATAACATATCCTATGACGACTGTGTAAATCAGTCCCTCAAACTTCTGCTTTAATGACTACTTAACAATGTGAAATTAAAGTTAATACGTATTTCTGAACCTACACAAAATGAGAAAGAGCTCCAACTATAACCACCCAGAACATACATCAGTGGTGCTGCTCTTCATTGAGGACAGTTCCTTGGGGTAGCATTTGGTATCTCACACTTCATTTTCACCTTCCTGAGAAAACAATCTTCTCTAAAAGTGCTGTCAAAGGCATTTCAGGCAGAGGCAAACCCCTGAAACCTATGCAACTGATCTGCCAGGATCTTTAATTATGTAACACCATCTTTTGCTGAAGACAAAATTTCTTTAGAGCTCCCTTTTGTAAGCACCTCAATATTCAATGACACTAACACTATACTTCAGGAGGAAAAACTGCTTACAAATATTTAGCTAGTTAAAACCAGGCTTTACTGTAACCTTACAAATAAGAAATTCAGACTTTTCATGCTGCCATAATGTTTTAGCTCCTCTGGCAAAAAGCAAACATACACTTTGAAGTTCTTTGCAAGTGCAATCACACAACCAACCTACATTTTGCTGCCCACTAGCAAATGACACTGCTAAGGCCAAGCCAAAATTCTTTTAGTCAAATAAATAATTGAGATTAGATGCTGACTTTCAGCTAGACAACTTCAGCTTGATATCTAGCACTAAGAAAACAAAAGGCAACAAATCACAGCATGCAGCAAAAGAGCAGAAAAGCACTGAGTGGAACTTGACTCCAAACATACCTCGTGGGAAGGGTCCAAAGTTCTGCACACTTCCACTTCTCATGAGGGAAATCCAAGTGCAAGCAGATTTTAATCATACACTGTGACTGGTAAAGGGTTAGCTTAGCTGCTATGACCACTTGTCACCATAGTACAGAACACAGAACAGTCATTCACAAGGAAACAAGGATGGATGTCCCAAGCAGAGATGAAGAGGTGCACATGCAGGCCTGGGCAAGGAGGCATGCAGCAAGTCTGGGTGACCCTGCCTGGACACTGTCAGTGCTACATTCCCTTAGCAACCTCTGGTTATTGGCAGAGGTTACTGAAATGCTTTTAAAGACAAAAACCCCACAGAACTTGACTCTGGCAAGCCCAGCACCAGCTCCTGCTCTCAGCAGATGGCTCAGCACAAGACCACAGCACACTGACCATTGGGCCCTGCTGCAGCAAGTCTGGGTGACCCTGCCTGGACACTGTCAGTGCTACATTCCCTTAGCAACCTCTGGTTATTGGCAGAGGTTACTGAAATGCTTTTAAAGACAAAAACCCCACAGAACTTGACTCTGGCAAGCCCAGCACCAGCTCCTGCTCTCAGCAGATGGCTCAGCACAAGACCACAGCACACTGACCATTGGGCCCTGCTCTCAGCACAAGACCACAGCACACTGACCGTTGGGCGGGTGAGCCAACGTGAGCGACAGCAGGGACTGTAGGAAGCCATGGAGAGCACCAGGGAACATACCTTCTTGTGAACAACCGAGGAAGTGGAATTAATGGTGCTCTCGTCACTATGCATCATGACCAGTTCAGGGCTGCTCTCATCCAGGACCTCCTGCATGCTGCTCACACTGCTGCTCTGGCTGCCTGTGCTCACAGACATGCTGGGGATGGAATGGTTGCTGCCCAGACTGTCCATCTTCCTACTCAGGTTTGATCCATGCTCACTGTCCTATAAAACAAGGGGCATCAGTTACGGATACTGCAGGAGATCACCTGCCCAGCAATGCCCAAAGTTTGTTTTAAAGGTAACACTGCAGACTGAGGTTTTTGGGCCATTATTTTGCCAACTGCATTTCTCCAGGCTGCTTGGGTTATGGAATACTCCATATGGGGCAGGTGGCTTTTGCCTTTTCCCCTGCAATTTTACTACATCAGGCTTCAAGTCAGTTTTTCCCAGGTATCAGTAAGTCTGGCCATGGCTCTTGGCTCAATAGCAGACATCCAGGAATACTGGATGGCTGGTGGAAGGAGTCTCATAATTAAAAGACACAATCTAATTTTGAATTTAAACAATGCTCCAAGTCAGGATATGCTACAACGCATTTCCTGAATCAGAAAATACGTAAGACAACGAACCCATTGGTTTATTGTTTGATACATTTTACATGGTGCTCAACAGGAATAGAGGTTTCAACCTCCATGTCCCAAGCAGTCAGCAATTATATTTTGTCAAGCTAATAACCCCTTGTGTTTTCAGCCAAGATAAAAGGTGAATGACGAATTTCAGCAGCTGACTCAGAAGAGCCTGCATTACTACAGGGGTTACAGCTTAGATATGCACAAATAAATATTCCTTGGGTAGAAGGTATTGTTGATTCTTCAGACAAATATCAGAAGTTAGCAGCCTTTTCTCTTGCTCCATACTCATATGAGAACAATAAACCCGGAGTATGGATCCCCAGTAGTCTGGACTGATTTAGTGAATTTATGGAGTCCTTTGTCATGAACTAGTGGCACTGAAGAGGTTTGCAAGGAGTTCACAGTGAGGACAGAACTCCAAACATCCTTCAGCTCCTGGTCTGAAAGGGCATTGACTCACTAAAATGAAAACCTGCTGCTGCACCCAGCTTGTCCTGGCCTCCAAAGTGAGCTTGGGGAGAATTACATTACAAATCAATTAGCAGGAATTCATTTTGTTGGAGATGGACAGAAAGATAAAATTGAGACTTGACAGATTTGTCTTTGATTGGGTGATTATTTTTTAAGCAGCCAGCAGATAATTCAGAGCTTGTGTGAGAGCACATAAAATCCAAAATAATACTGTTTTACAGAGAACATATGCACATGAGAATGAAAATATGTTCAGGATGCTCATATAAAGTTGCAGAAGAAATAACATAATGAAGAATCTGAGATGAGGCAATGGCTGTGTCATTAATGAATATCTATGCACGAAGGACAGAGATGAGATTGCATATGCAACCTTAACATTGGCTTCTGGGCTTGAATACTTTCCAAATGACCTTAACCTTCTTGTCAGAGCCCTGAGGAAAGCATTAGTAATATTTTGAACATTAAAGACTTCTAAAGCTCCTCTTCCACCTTAGGAAGTCCAAGGTGGAACAAGAAACTTGCAGCATTTAGAGTCAAGCAGGTTCTGTAATCAGGTAAGCAGGAACTGAAACACGTGCTGTTCTCCTTCCACTGCCAAGTTAGTGACACACACGAGCAATACAACCTCCTTTGGTGGGACACAAGCTCAGCGGTCAAATGCAGTGCAGAGCATGCTGTGCACATGCAGAGTGTCAGCTTCATTAGTGTCAATTCCTGGAGATACAACAGCTCTTCTCCTCGTTTTTTGAGGAGTGGGGACAGGAGGAACAAAAGATACATCTTGGAGTCTACTATTACCACGTGTATCCCATTTAGCTGTTGAGCTTGGAACTGCTGAACAGTCATTCAAATGGGAAACCTATTCCCTGGCACTGTCCTGCCCTGTCACTCTCCTGACAGCTTGTCACACATGGGGAGAGAAAACTTGGAGACTCCAGTGCAGAAGTCTGACAATTCCCCACACCCCAGCTAAGCTCAAGGTCTGAAACTGGTTGGTAGGAGGGTTAAAACAGAAACACTTCACAGCTTTAATCACAGCAGTTGCTGTTCTTGGCCTTCTTGTGCAGCTCCATCACAGGGAAGGAGAGCACTAAGTGCCAGTCTCCTCCTGAAGCTCTCCTACCTAACACCCAGGCTCACCCCTTTCTTAAACCAGAGCTCTACTTTAGCTTTAGAGCAACATTTGTCACACACAAACCTCAAAACCAAGTCCCTGAAGATATGCTGAGCTTGGGGACCTCTCTATGTATTGTGTCACCTCACTACACTGCAGCAGAAGGAATACAGACATCAATTTGCCTGTCAATGTTTTTCATTGAGGACCAGTCATGGATTTATATATCCAATGTGCCTGCACCAAGTGATATTCATTTCCATCTAAGTTCATACATTGAAAAAATGACTGGTTTCCTTCTCTCAGCCACTGTTAGGGTCAATTATCATACACTGATTAAGTGCGTTGTTTATTACAAGATTTAAACTGAAGCTGAGTTTCATGTCTAACCTTCTTCTTCTTTAACACTGAAGAATTTTGAAAAATAAGTCTTACTAATTTGCTGATTTGCTTTTCAGCTCATGACAGGCCAATTACTTTACAGCGAAGTTATGGTAATTGAAAAAATATTAATGTTAATCTAGTGGTCTTGACTGTGCTGATGACTGAGCTGTCAACAGACCCTCCCTTCACACAGGCTGGTAGCCACTTCTCACAGAGAACCTCCCCGCAAATGAGTTTCTTCCCTAAAGCTTCCAGCAGCAAGGCAACCATTGGAAAAAATCCTAAGTTTTAGATGTGCATTTACTGGCAGCTTTAACACTGAGTTAAGTATCATTCATTATCCTATCCTGTTGCTCTGCTCATCCAGATGATATTCCAACAATATTCCTCACCTAGACTGTACTCATTCTGCCACCCTAAGGGCAGGAACATCAAACTCGCCCTAAAATTACTCATAACAGTGCAAATGGGGTAACACAATAAAAGTACCTCCTCCTCCTCTTGAGACTCGGTCAGAGGACCATTCCGGGTCTCCTGGAACAGGATTTTCTTCATTTTCCGGTACTGCAGGTTATCCAACTCTCGTACTGCATCCTTGGTCCTCTGGATGAGGTCTATGAGTACCCTGGGTGGTCGGTCTCGGCGGACAAAGTCGTGCTAAAGGAAATAAAACACGTGATTTCAGGTGTGCCACTGGTATGTCACATTAACACAGGGACTTCTGAGCCCCCTGAAGTGACAGTTCACATTCAGTAATTGGTCTGTTCCTATTCAATAACTAGAAAAACCCTTTCTGGGGAATCCAGGCACACTGAGCACTGAAAACAGTTGGGTTTATGGCAAATAACCTAACTGCTCATGCTCCACACTGAGTTGTGAAGTTCAAGCTGCAAAATGTTTTGTTCAGACGATCTGCTTAAGCACAGAATTGTCAAATGCAGAGTGCAGAGAAGTGAGGCCAAAATCACTCTGCTGCTGGAAACTCTGTATGTGTCTATGAACACACACAGGGACACCAGTAGCAGAAGGAGGTGGGTAGTGGATGAAGAAACACAAGACCTGGCTGGCCCTTTGCAAACTCTTGTTAACCCTGACTCACTTTCCTGTCTGAAGTGAAATTTGGACTGGGGTCAGGTTTTCTGAGCTCTCCAGACCACAGCTGATTTGTCCCTTCCTGAGCTTGTTCACTCGAAGCAGACTAGGTACAAAACGGTGCCACTTCAAACCTCAGAGGCACAGGACTTCAGAAGGAACAAAATCCATAAAGGACAAAGGAGAATCAATCCTGATTCTGCAAGATCTACCTGCAAAGATTTATCCTGCATCCATCTATTCTGATTCACACATAAAACCAGTAAGACGACTGCAAGGTTTATTTATACCTAAAGCATTTGCAGACGGAGTTAAAATAAAATCAGGTTCTTATCAACTCCTGCACAGGTTTTAAGTGCAGACTTTATAATAAATTCTTCAATGGAATTTAAGAACACGATTAAAGGCTCTTCCCTGATTCATCAGATACATTCTCCTGAGCTGCACAGCTGGCAATAGGTATGAAAGCTTCCAGCTTTCCCACTTAGCCTTGGCTAGAGCACACAGCCTGAGTGTACACTGGCCAGTACTCTATATGGTATCACTACAGCTAGGTCTGTTGCTCAGTACATACCAAGGGAGTTGACCTCAGGGCACAAACAGCCCCTGCACATTCCTAGAAACATTTGCAACTAAAGAAAGAAATGGGAGAAAAGAGTTGTTCCCTGCTGTGCATTGTACATGCCACAAAGGACTTTTGTTAGAGCCTCAACAGCTGGACACAAGGAAGGACACACCTGCAAGGAAATTTGCAGGAGGGTCATGTCCTGCTTGGCCTCTCAGCTCTCCTGTGAGCTCAGGGTCTCACAGCCCAGGGAGAAGAGCTCAACCCTAGACGTGTTGCCATCCCTCAGGAACTAAAACATCCCAGTGGAGCTAGAGTAACCAGCACAAGAAACCCCAGTCCTCCTTAAAAAAGGAGTCTTGAGTACAAAAGGAGTTGAAAAGATGAGCTAATCATCTTTTAATGATTTGTAAATAAACAAGGAAAGCATCATGCCACGGGCTTATTTCTTGTTTTTAATTGAATTCAAACTGTTGTGCATTTGAGTTCTGCTAATGGGGACAGCCAGTCATTTCAGTATCCATTTTTTGCTAGTAGTGATGGTGTTTATTTTTGAATTAGAGCTAAAAGTTCTAAACATCATTTCACACAGAAACGAAATGAATCATTTCTGCTCCTCAGCACAGATAACCACCATTTATTTCTCTGGGAACAGTAACAATCTGCAGCTTATTCATGATTAGAAAAAGGGAACCCATTTTTATTTCATTGTGAATCATTTTTAGAAAACAGCAATGCATTTGGAACAGTGATCCTGAACTTAAATCCACTCTAGATGTCCACTCAAATGTTAGAATGTGACCACAAGGAAATTGTAGGGCAGACACAGAGAGGTGAGAACCAGACCAAAAGGCTCTCGTGTAATGACAATACAATTGTAAAAGATGCAGTCACCCCTCTGCTGGGTACTGTGCACCTCTAAGAAAAGATAGCTGAAAGGACTGACTTTATATACTTTCTCCAAACTGCAAGAAAAAAACCCAAACCAACAAACCCCAAACTAGAAAGGAGGAAACTGCTAGCCTAAAGGCAGGGAGCACCTTGGCTACAAGAGTCACTACCAGAACTCAAATCTCCTGGGAATGTCATGAAAGCTGAGAAAAATAGAGGGGAAAAAAGTGTCTAAACCAAGTTCTATAACTGCTTTTAATTTTAAAAGTGAAAAGTATTTCTGAGATAATGTTTTGTTATGGTTTTGGTTTGTTTTTTTTAATTTCAATTGTATTTTAATGTCACTACAGTAATTTGACTATTTTCATCTAGGATAGTGCACTGACACTGAATTAACTTTCAAAACTCAGTTCCCTTTACAAAAATGTGGCCACAAAAATTTTCTTTACCCATTTACTGCACACAAATGAAAACCCCTCAAAAGACAAAAATATCCTGAGTCTTATAATCTAAGAAGCTTCAGGGAGAGATACTGCAGGAGGGAACACCTAGGGCACTGTTGTGAAAGTCTAAAACCAAATAAAACACTGAATACACATGATTTCAGACTCAGATCTCAGCTCCAACTGTTTGTACAGGCTCCAACCTAAGGTACTCATGAAATCACCTCCTTCAATGAACCCAGCCTGTTCCTAGAGAGCAGCAAGGCTGCCAATCCACATGGATGAATCATTCCAAAACCCACAACATAAACCTATTAGCTGGTCAAAGGATTGTCAGGGTGCTGCAAGTAGAAGCAGAGAAGAAAACACTGGTTATGTGCCATAGCACAGATATATCGCAGGAAAAAATATATACCAGGTGCTGAAAAGAGCACAAACAGCTCCTTCATCAGCCTTTACCTGGAGAGGGAAGGCACAAAAGCTAAATATTCTCTGTGGCTCAGTCTTAAAGCAAGGACAGGAGTAAGCACAAAGCCGGGTCAGAAACACTCAGAGAACCACATTTTACTGAGCCGAAAGAGCACCAAGAGAAGCCATAAACCACAGGCTGAATGGTAGCCTTAGAACAAAAATCAGGATGGAAAGGCAGTCAGGTAGACACAGAGCAGCAAAACAACTGTGAGAATGAAGCAACACACCCACTGCAGCCAGCAATGCCTCTGCTCAAATATTTAAGGCAAACCTGAGCCTGGTGTGGAGCAGCAGCATGCCATGCCATCAGCACAAGCACCCAGAGGGATAGCAGGGCCACCGATCAATTTTAGAGAAAGGAAATACTCAGCAAGACAAAGCAAATCTGATGGAAAAGGGACTGGATATAATTTTTTCCTCTTCTAATGCAAGGCTGCTCCTGAATTTCCCAAACACAAAACCCTTGGAGTTACAAACAGTTCCTATATTTATCAGGTAAACTGAAACCAAATGACTTAAACTGGAACTGATCTATGATTCACTGACAAAACTTTGGCAAACCCTCCACACATCACTCCCAGCACAGATCCCCCTCCTACATGCTCTTGGCAATTATGAACCTGCACAAGCCCTTTCCAAAAGTATAGTTACTTCCGAAACAAGTTTAATTAATTGGGTTCAGTATAGAAACTGTTTAAAAGGTGTGGGGAGTGGTCTGGCTGCTTTCAGCAAGGCTCCAGCATGTCTGGGCTAGTCAGGGGATGTGCTGGGACTTGTTGCCTGAGGGCCTTGGGAGGAGTAGGTGTGGTGGAGATGGGACCCTTTAACAGAAAGCGCTGCGTACTGGCTCACCAGTCACGAGT
>NW_008679828.1:27631-48648 GCF_000695815.1 Acanthisitta chloris | reverse complement strand
TCCCCCTTCCCACACTATTTACACAACTTGAGGCAGTTTTTTTCCTCTCAGAACAAAGGGCAACATTTCAAGAAACACTATCAAATTGTGCAAATCCATAGCTGCCTTTGGAAATTAAACAGATTTTGTCTGGATGCTACAGCTCAAGTACTATAAGACAAGAAAATAAACAGAAAGCAAAACTAAAAGAGCACCATATGATGAGAGCCTAAATGTCTCAAACGTCTTACTCTTTAGTTTCAGGATTTTGGATTTTAGTTTTGCCTTTAGTTTGAGTTTTTTTGGTTGTTGGCTTTCTTTTAGATGGAATCTGGTAATTTATTCATATTCTATTTTAATAAAAGGACTTTTATGAAAAGCAAATGAGTTGTTGGATGATTAATTAACACACTTATAGTAATCATATGGTTAATAAGACAAGCAATGATTCGTCTATTATCGATATCTTCCAATGAAATGTTCAATAATTATGTCTTATATTTATAAAATATTAGCTGATATTGAAATATTTCACATTCCAGACTAAGAAAGAAGATATTAAACAGAAAATCCAATAGAAGTTGGAGATTTGATTTGGCATATTTAACTGATTTGCATTAGAGAGTCTTAAAAGATCCATCCAGTCAGTGCTCCGAGATGGAAAGGGAATACCTACACAAAATGGCCTTAAAAATGGAGGTTAGAAGTCAAACCAAACAGAGGGGGGAAGGGGCATTCTCTAATATAGTATATTGCTATTGGGATGGAATTTTTACAATTTTTATTTTTAGGCAGAGAAATCTCACTGAACATACAAACATTTCAAAATCCCAGCATTTAACTTCTCAAAATAAAACATATCACTCAGTTCTTCTTGTCTGTCCTTCCTTTATCTCTTACAACAGATATCATCTCCTTGACCTCATACCTTCAATCCGAAGGATAAGGGTTGGAAGACAGAGTGTAGACATACAATTATGACACTTTTATTAGTAGATAGTGCATGTCCTTGTATGAAGCTGCAGAACAATGGCAGGTAAGAGTGCCTGGCTGATTCTTTTGATTAGCTGAATAATTAAGCTGTTGTTTCTTCAAATGACCTTGCCTGTTATGATACAGCTTATTATCAGCTTCCTTACACTGCCTATTCTCTAAAAATTGTTTTCTCTATTGGAATTTCTCAGGAGAATATATTTCGTCCTTTACTTTTCTTCTATTGAAATTGTCAGTATCTCCCACCATGCTCTTTGACATCTTAGATCAAAGTAATTGAATTCCTACCTCCTATTTAAATTATACTATTTAAAGTTTCATTTTAATATCCGTCTTA
This sequence comes from Acanthisitta chloris, assembly GCF_000695815.1. NCBI lineage: Eukaryota > Metazoa > Chordata > Aves > Passeriformes > Acanthisittidae > Acanthisitta > Acanthisitta chloris. The sequence goes on along the minus strand of NW_008679828.1, from coordinate 47,339 downwards.
TTTCATACCACACATAATATACACAAGCTTCTATAACCCTGTCAGTATATGAAATGTCTACAGAAATACCAGGGTCAGCTAATTTTTTCAATTCACTTATCCAACATCACATAAATCTGTTTAATCTGAAACACACACAGGAATTTGTTGACTGTATTCAGATGTAAAGCTCTACAAAAACCTGGTAAGGTTACTGTATAAGAGTTTCTTTTGTACATGATCCAGTAACAGTGGTGTGGAAAAGTCCAGTGTCTTTACACAACCATATTTGCAAGAACAAGGATATTTAATTCGAATGACTAGCAGAGGCCCAGGTGCATGACTTGTATGTGCTTCTTTTTGCTCTTGGTCCTACGGAGAGAATTTAGTTTACCTGTCCTGAATTCCAGAAAAAATAAAAAAGTGCAAGTAGCTTTGTTGATGCAATTTATGGAGATAGTTTAGAAAAAACATATAATGTCAGCAAAGGGAACTATTTTTATCACAGTATATTGTTTAACAACCCTTCACGGTCATCAAATTTAAAGCACCTATAAAATGCAAGGCAGCTGCAGGGGATGAACCAGCAGTTTAAAAATACTAAAGAGTCAAAAATTATCAAATTCCCCATCTCCCTGATCCACTGATATTGGTAGTTCCGTATATATAGTATTTACAAATTATTGTCAGAGTTTTAAAATTAGACAATTTTGGGACACTATTTAAGCAATTTTTAAAATCAGGAGAGTGAGTGGCTGTCCAGAGCTACGAGTTGAGTTACTGTTCTCAGAAATAAGCTAAAAAGTCCTTCCAGGCCTGAGGGAGGATTAACAACACTGATGTCCACAGAAGTATGTTGGTATCAAGCCATATGCTAATCACATCTAGAGAGCCAAATTCAAACTTAATGGGAGCTGCTGAATTCATTAACTTCTGAGGAGTTGTCTTAATTTCTATCACAGGAATACAGAAACCTGATGGATAACTGAAAACTGTTAATGGCCCAAGCCCCCATAAAATAAAGGGGGTGGTTAAAAATATTTGGGGTTGTTGATCTTGTTTATGCTTTGATTTGCATCCAGATGTCAAGTGTAGCAGTTATTTGTTGGGCTCACTCTTCAGTGTCCTGAGATAAAAAAGCCATTACTCAAAAAGCCTTGCATTTTTTTTCTTCCTGTTTCATTAGGTTTCATCTAGCCTCTAAATCTTTGCCTCTGTATTAACTACTTTTGTCTTTTAACATCCAGTTCTGCTGCTGTCAAGCCCACACCCATTCTCTCCTGCTCTGAAATCTCCACCATCATCTCTGCCCTTCAACCTCCCTACCTGCTTCTCTGCCCATCACTCTTACACGATTTCACCTCTTCACTCACACAGCTCAAAGATTTGGGCAGAAAAAATACTTCCGTGAAAAGTCTGCTAAAATCTTAAGGAAAACAAAAATCACAACAAGGAGCTGGAAATGTGTTCCAAGGAGGAATGAAGGATAAGCCTTCCACACCTGGCTGAAAACCTCCAAGGCAGCACAGGGTATGGTATCAGGGCAGACTGTATTAATGCTTGGCTGACTAGTATTTAGCTTAGAAATCCACTGTGTGTAGCAGCCAATAAATATTTCATCTGCACTCTTAAATTGTGTGTATACTGCTTGCAGAGTCTCCCCATACTCAGCACAAGATGCTCAAAAAATGGTGCAGAGAAGAAGGGATATGTAGGCAACCAACTAGGATTTTTCTCATCTTAGCAGGGCTAAATTTTCCTAATGATTTTACTAGCATTAAAGCTGCTGACCCATGATCTTATGTCACTGCAAGGATTATCCAATACCAGCCAAAATCCCACTATTCCGAACAAAAATTGCAGCCACTGTCAACATTTTGCAGCAGCTTCATGAGTACTGACTGTATTTATTCAGACTAACAATTCAGTTTTATTTTATGAATGCTATTTTATCTTCCATTTTGTGCTGAAACCTTCAAGAGTGTAACACATATCTCTGAATCAGCCACAGCACTACATGTGGAGAACACGGGGGTTGATTTTTCATTCAAATGGAAACAGCATAGCACAAATAGTTGGCCACTACCCCAAAGAAGCAGTCCTGCCAGGTTGCTTTATAATCCTTCACTTAAGGACAGATCGCCTATTTTGCTTTCCCTGCAATTTTTTGAGATTTTTTCAACTAACATTCCATTATTGCCAGGATCCAGGACCAGTTTTAATAGTCTGTTTTACCTGTAGCTTCTGGTCCTTCCCTAAAGAACTGAAATTTCTTAGAAGGTGTTCAAAAACACATCTTTGAGTATGTGGCCATGAATTCTCCTCCTGTGGATAGTTTTGAACTCAGCTAAGAGTTTTTTGGTTGTGGGTTGTTTTTAATTTGAGGACAGATTAAAATCAGGACAATATACGATCAGCAGGAGAAGTAAAAAAGAGTATATTGGTTCCTAAATGACCTGCCATAGCCTGACAGCCATAGTCTAATGCTAGTTAGTCATAGACACACTTTTTTTTTTCCCCCCTTGGAAAAGTGTATCAAAGTGACAAAACTCATTTAAAACTGTCAGAAAATACAGCAGACATCCAGCATTACTGTACAGTCACATATGGTTAACTCTTCTCACATCTTCCCTTTTGCTCTAAGTGGGATTCTACATACTGGACCTTATTATCCCTGCCTTTCAGAGACCTTTGATGTATCTGTTCACATTTTGCAGAGAGACCTTTGTTTTCAGCTCTGAGGGTCACTTGAAGATCAAAAAGCCGTTGTTGATAATCAAAAGCCTAAAGTTTTCTCTGTCTGTGGGTCTTTGACTTCAAAATACCTACACAAAAACCAGTGCAAAAGGAACAGCATGGAATTTCATAAAGTCACAGAATGGCTCAAGTAATTTACCCTGATAATCTTGGCCATTAACAATATCAATAAAGACAGTGTTAAAAAGAAATATTATCAATTAAAAAGGGCCAAATTTACACATATATAAGCTTTGGTCTTCTGACCCCTGAGTTATGAAGTCATCTAGATCTTTCCACAACATTTCTCCCTGTCTTCCATGCCACAATCCAAGAAGGTCTTTCCTCTTAAGGAAAGATTTTCTATATATATCAAAATATTTCAGTTAATAGTATGCATCAAAAAGTGGGCATAAGAAATGAAAAAAAATGAGGGACTGGAATATACATTGTTCAAGGTTAAACCTGGTCTATTTAGGAAAGGGTCTGTGCAAGAATGTAGTTGATGCAAGCCTGGGATAGGCTTCTTTAAATAAGGGATCTCTTTCCTGTTCCCTGCTTTCTAATTCTGGAGTCGTAGAGTAGGTAAAAGAAGAATACTTCATACAAGCATATAATAATATATCTACCACTATAGTAGATGTGGATGCTCAACAGCAAATGCTTTATCTGAGACTGCAGAACAATCTATCTTCCTGTTTCCCTGTGCTTGTAACTTCTGCAAACCTTCATACTCCTCAGATTTGTTTTCGTGAAAAAGATATTTCCACTTCTTTATATGGAATAAAGTGTTCCAATAAGAACACGAAAACCAATGACACAATGAAATGAGAACAAAGCTGGAAAATGAGCGTAACGCAGCTCAGCATTTAGGGTTGAAATCAGCCTGCGTGTGAGAACAGCAGGCACTCTGTGCCAGACTCCTCTGAATATAACGACCACAACTTTGAAGATAAATTGAAATCATAACTGGAAGGAAAAAGAGGAGGCTCCTTCACATTTTTGCAGTGCTACGGAATATTCTGCGATTTCAAAGCTTTCCTGAGCTAATTTCAAAGTTAAGGCCACAAAGCCATGTGCAGGGAATACCCATCACAAGTTCAAATAAATGAATTACTCTGATTCATTCATTAAAAAGGGGAAAGATGGTTAAGGCATAAACCCATTGCTCTCAGCTTACTCACTAAGCTTGTTATATAATTTTTCTAGACCTGTTCATGATACTCTGTCTCAAGCTAACAGGTGACAACAGAGCTCATCTAGGAAGATAAACTGATCCACAGACACGTTTTTCCCATGCTAATCTTCTCCCTCAAAAGGACACATAAACAACAGCACCAAGAGCTTCTACATAAATCACACAACTCAATAACTTTTGCACCTGCATATGTAGCTAATGCTATCTTAAAAGATGCCGTGACTTTCCATAACAGAAAAAGGAAGCTCTTTGTCTCTGCAAATGAATAGCAAACAGAGAATAAAACAGCCAATAAAAAGTCAATGTTTGGGATTCTTTTTTTTTTAATTATAAAATCCTGATTCATCAGTATTTGACAATTTGTCAAGATTTTTCTTCCCTCTCCTGAACACACTCCCTGAAAGGAGGAAGACACAGAAAATCATTCTGACGGACAAAGGGCACAATAAATAATTCCCCCCTAGGTAGACCAGTGAATCTTTAATTGTGTAAATAAACTGAAAGCTGCAATGGGAAACATTAATCCCACACTCTTATAGTCCTGGCAATTGCTTGATTTCCAGGTTCAAATTCCTGTATCAATTCAGGGTACAGTGCTTCCCACATCTATCAAAGGCTAGTATGGGTCCATGTTTCATGGCATAAGAAACAGCTTTTTTAACCCTCATTTACAGCAATTTGTTCTGGCATATAGACACACAACCACACATATGTGTGTAAATACACACAAATAAACCAACAAGGGCAACACGCAAATGAAAGGTACAACTGAAAGCCACAGAACAACATGTGAAATTATGATTTGATTAAAAGAAATTGTTTCCATTATTAGAAATAATGCTCTACTAATATTAATTTACGGCTAAATAACTGCAATGCTTAATTATTAGATTAATCAGGCAGCAAGCTCTTCTTGGACCCTTTCAATAAACTGTTTCAGACCATCAAGGCTGAGATTTCTCATGGCTGAGATAGTGGGACAGAAAATCATGAAGAGAGCTGGGTTTTTCTTCTCCTATATTTCTTCCTAAAGGCTGAAAATACACATTTTGGGAAGATGATGAGAAGAGAACAGTAGGAGGAAAATGTGGGAAAATCAGACTAGAGATTTGTACAAATACAATATTATACAATAATGAATAAAACTCCCTTTTTTCTTAGATTTTTTTTTAAAGCAAGGTGTAGATACATCTTTCAACTGAGATCTTTAAATATTATAAGAAAAAGCTTTCAGGTGGTACCTGAACTGAGATTATGTGTGACCAAGCCAGAACTTGATTCAACTGAATTTAGTCTCTTAATGGTCCTCCAAGTGACACACCTCTTCCATTTAACTGTTAGTCACCAGGTACCAAAGGAATTATGGATTTGCACCTGTCAGAAATAATTGATTTAGGATGAGCAGAGGTCTAATTCCAAGCATAGAAGTGATAACCAGACGTGGATGCAATCCTCAATGAAATGCATGTCCCCTGTATGAATAAACAGTGTTTTAGGGAAAATTACGCCTGGACATTGATTCTGAAGGCTGCTGAGAAAGATGCTCAGACATGGCAGTGATACATCAGTCATATCAACTTCATTCTTAAAAAAGAATTGTGAAAATCTAAGGACTGTACTGAGGTTGCAGAGGGAAGTCCTCTCTCCACATCCAGCCTTTCCAAATCATTTAACTGAGCCCTAGACACTAGCAATCATGTTTAGGCTAAGCAGCACAATAAACAATTAGTAGAATAGAAAATTAAATATTAAATGTATGGTCCTACAACCCCACTCTCAATAGTTCACTGGTGCATACCACAGAGACCATCAGTAAAAGCACTGATGTAGATTGAGTGTTGTTGCAGTAGATGCACACACTTCCTCTCATACTTCCCAATCTATACTCAATTCTCTTTTCCATCCTCACTACCCCTGGGTCTTTAGTGGCCCTTTTCTCTTTATTCATCTCTTTATTCCACATGTGTTTGTGTAAGGGGAATAATAAAAAAAAGTTAATTGAAAACCATAGAATCACAGACTGCTTTGTGTTGGAAGAGACCTTAAAGATCCTATCATTCCAACCCCCTGCCATAGGCATGGACACCTTCCACTAGATAAGGTCACTTCAAGCCCTGTCCAGCCTGGATTTGTACACTTCCAGCAATCTAAACACTCACTTTAACTATTTATTTTGCAAGGAAGGCATTTTTTAGCCAGGCTGACTCACCCAGTGTAACTGTTAAATGCTGCATGGCAGATGGCTGTCTCACACCCCGACCCTGCCTATTGCTTGTAGCAAAATGCTACTTCATCGCAAACTATCCCCTGGTGGGTTTGTTTTATTGCCAAATAAGTAATAATAATAGCTGAAAATAAATTAACCAACTACCATTGATTGAAAGGGGAAGGATACAATTGAGTTTAAAAAAAAAGATTTAATCCCTCCCAGACAAAAGAATCAGAAATAAAATTCATTAGTAAAATTTCTGGAAAGACTCAGCTTTTATAAAATAAGCTGAAGATACCTTTGCTCTTCAGAAGACCCTTAACACAATTATATTTGACAATGTTTTTTCAGTAATAATTTGGTATACAAAGTGAATGTGATTATGACTTAGAGGAAATTATGTATATAATAAATAATCAGATATCACAAATCTAAGAAATTGTTTTGACCACTTATTTCAAAGACACTCAGTTTTAAAGGTCAGAATGAGTCTTCTACTGTAACGTTACAGACTGTTAGGAACTCATGGAAAAAAACATTTTTTGTAGCCTATATAATTTCTATCATCATTAAAATGTCATGACATTCAGTCCATAAGCTACAAAGACTATTCTGAAAATTAAAAGGAAAAGAGATTTTGAAATAAATGACATGACCTTCATTTCTTTACCACTGAAGAGAAGTTAAGGTGAAATTACATGTTCCTAATACCCAGACAGCATTCACATTGCAAAAAAACAATGCTGAAAGCATTTGCAAGAACTTCAGAAGAGTTTGATGCCATAAATTCTTGGAAGTCTAAAAGTTTGGATGATAATTATAGAATCAGAGAAAGGCTTGGGTTGGAAGGGATCTTAAAGATCATCTAGCTCCAACCCTCCTGTTGTATAATATATACTTACAAGAATCATATATATTATATCAACATATTTTTTAAAACCTCATTAAAATCTATAACATCACCGCAGAAAAAAAACCCTAAATTTTTTGTACCCGTGACCTTCAGTAACTCAATCACCAAATATCTTATATACACATTTCCCACCTATTATCAGTAAGGAACAAAGGTAAACACCAGATATGGTAATTTACAACCTTCCTGCTGTCTGAGGACAGATTGCAAACTCTCATCCTATCAACATCATTTCCCACTGAAGTACTGGTGCATCAAGGCTTGAAATCAAACACTGGTCCCATGCTCAACACACCATTTTTCTTTCCAGCATATTATTTGGCCAAACTGTGGAAACGTGATCCCGAAAATTGGAAAATCCTGAGTCATAGATTATTCCACACTTTTGCCAACAGGATAGGTACTAGAGCAGCTGGAAAGCTTAACTGTTTAATCTAGTTTAATGTGACAATGAAGGCACATTGACATATCTGCGCCACGTGTTGGTGCTCAGCCTGAACTGGATGACTTTACAACTATGTTTTCTCAATATGCAATAGTAACAGAATGTAATAAAAATGTTAATGAAGTAAATTAAGTGCAAGAAGTTAAATGATGCTGATAATACCATAACTCTGTGTCAGCTATCTTATGCATAACATTCACACTGAGTTAAAGCAAGGAGGCGGTGTAAGCTATTCTTTGTATTGAACATGACAGTTTTTGAAACCTAAACTATCTTCTCAGCTAATGAATTCACAACACAAAGTCAGGAAGAAAATATTTTTTTCAGGAATGCGGAATATCTTCTGTTCCGATCTAAGTTTTCCATTTGGTTTAGGCCTATTACAATAAATGTAAAAAAAAAAAAAAAAAAGAAAGAAAGAAAAACTTGCAATATACCCAAATATATGTCAAAAAGAAAATAGATTGGATATATACTGGTGATAGTAATCTGGTTTCTTTCTTACTCTGTGCTTCTCATGTATTTTCACAGAAGCTGGAGTGTGCTTGAATTGCCATGTATCTGAATTGTAGGATACAGCCAGACTCCCCTCATTGACATAATTCTCCTTGAGGCAAAATCCTAGAGGAGCAAAATGACAGGCAGAAACTCCACATCCCGCTGCTGACTCCTCTGTGCCTTTGCCCAAGCTCACACAAGCCCAAAGGAATATATGAATACCAAAAAGCTTCAAATCCTGACTGTAAAGTTTAAAGTAAGCTGCCTTGGATTTCTAGAAACAGAGCACCTCAATGGTCCCAAATGACTGAAGTTGTCTGAAATTGGAAAGCCAAAAAAAGAAAAGAGAGAAAAAGAAAAAAGGAGGAAAAATAAAAACACTCACTGCTCCTGAAAATGCTGGCCATGAACTCTGGGTTGCTTCAGTATACTGCAGGTATTTTTGCCATTTCACAGCAAGTCAGTATCAGACTCACTGGACAGCAGCAAAATTTACATTTTAGAGTAACAAACTGCAAATCCCTGTTTTCCACCCTTACACTAAAATATGCATTATTGATAATTTAACCACTATACACCTTGCAATGGGTATTTTCTTGACTGTACAACTAGACTGGTTCATTACTGACATAAATACTGGCATACATGCTGTTATAATGCAGAGTACACTGAAATTCTGTTTCTACAGCTGAATTGCAATTTTATGCATCTCAGTGTGTGTATGTATATATAAATATATATAATACTTTTTATTGCCTCTTTCTAATACCTTAGTCACCTGTAATCCACGTTCCATCCTGTGCATCTCACTGCACCGTATTTTATCCATTTGCACTGTTAATATTCCATCCACACCTTCATTTCCTGACCTGTGGGGGCACAGGGTTATCGGTACAGACATCAGCACAAAGCCATGGTATTGACTGCCATCATATTTTAATTTATTTGCTTTCAAGAGCACTCAAGTGGTTCTCAAATTGAGTTAATTCCCATTTATTTTTTCATGGTTGGATGAGACTTGACTTCACATTGATGATTTTTTCTCCACCAGACAGAGCCTAGATGGTCTTTGAATTGCTTATGCCTAGTTTTCTTTGACTTTCTTGCACCAAGCTTTTCTATATCTGCTTGACTCTAAGATTGGCTTCTTTTACTGCCATCCTACTATACTACGTTCATTTTCTACTATACTTACATCTCTTCTGCTGCCCTAGGTATTTAGATGCTGCATACAGAGTTTGGCTCATCACAGCCTCAGCCACTGTCTTTGCCAATGTGTGTGACGTTTTGAGGGCTGAACCATGAACTCACTGTCCATCTCAGTTTCCTGCCTCCTTTGCTGTACTGGGCTGACAACACAACCTCATTTACCTCTTAGTAGGTTCTGTCTCCTTTTTATTACTTCTGTTTTCTATATGTCTGTTCTTCTGGCATTGTTCATTCTCTGTTGTTCTGTAATATCCATCCTTGAGGATATTCAAATTTGCCTAGATAAGACCTTGAGCAATCTGATCTAAGATGACCAGAGGTTCGGAAGAGAGACCTTCACAGGTTCCTTCCAATCTAATTTTTCTGATTGTCTTGCTATGTAATGGAGAACTAACTGGGAAGCAGACTCTGGGATGCCCAGTCTGTCTTGACACTGAATATTATCCATGAAATCCATACAGTGACATCAAATCCACCAAACTTTGCTCTGTAATTTCTTGACTTGCTTTCTTTGTATGCAAGTCTTGCTTACTTTTTTCTTTTGCCACCAACACCCTTTGTTACTTTGTAGATACTGAGATGAAACCATCCTGTACTCAAATTTCATGTATAGCTCTCTGTCATCGATATTTGGAGGCATTTCATTTGCTCAGATCTGCTTTTCTCAGCAAATGATTCACAGTTCCCATGAACACTCCTGCTTCTAATTAGAGATTCGTTAACATTTTCAAGGCTATTCCCAGATACCACAGTTCTAACACTGCAGTGTCTACTCTTTCGCTTTCTTATCCCATGCAAGAGAAAACAGAGAGCTTGTGAACAATGATCCCAACCTGTTGAGGGAATGAATCATCAAGACATGCATCATTCCTTACCTTAGTGCCTATGTAATTTTTCATGCTACTTTCTTCCCAAAATAGCATAAGAAATTCTTAATTCTGAACTTGTCATTTCTATTGCCTCCACTCACTCACTGCAGTTATGCTGGTGGCATGCCTTCATTGTTTTGGAATTCACCAGACAGTGACCACCCAGATTAGCTTGCTTCAGGTAACAGCATTTAGGAGACTCTGTCCCAGTAACTGAAACTCTTCCTTCATAATGGGGCACTAGCAGAGATTCTGCAACTACAAGTTATCTTCAAGATTGACTTCCCTTAATCTCCTCCAAACATTTATTTCCTACACTCGACCATGTCTCCAGCTTTAAAACAGACCATCGTAAATGTGCATTTTAAAATATGCAAAAGGTTTGCACAGGGAACGTTGAGGAGCTGAGATTCCCAAATACTTTAGTTTAAGAATATTTGGATTGAGGAAAAAACATCTCTTTCGGGGAAGACTAGTTGGTCTTTTTGCCAAGAGGTCTTTTGCACAGGGAGTTTGTGTACACCCCATCCTTGGAATTGTTCAAGGCCAGGCTAGATTGGGCTCTAAGCAATGTGGTAGAGGGTAAGGTGTCCCTGTCTCTGGCAGAGGGATTGAAACTACATGATCTTTAAGGACCCTTCCAATCCAAACCATTTCAGGATTCTGTGGCAAAACCCTTAATTCTTTTAACCTGATTGTCTTCATGAATGGAGTTTTTAATGCATTCCCATAAATAATTTCATGGAGGAGCAGAGCTGGAGGACAGCTTTGAGCAGTATGATAGTGAAAACAAGCAACAGAGGAGAACTGAAATTCTTGAATCATTTTTTTTACCAGAGAAAAAGTAACATGAAGTTCTCCCCTAAAGGAAATTTTTTTGTAAACCACAGTGGATTACCAGCATGGCCCCAGCTGCTCTTGGATTAAAACATGTATCTGCAGTTGAAGAAATTAGAATCACCAGAACTCTCCTGAAATTGATGTCATGATGCTATAAAGGATGTATGTATTACGTCTGATGCTATAAAGGACATATGCATAATGTCTGATGCTATAAAGGACACAACCTCAGAACCGTATGGTCTGATCAAAGCCTTCCCTATGCCTCAGAAGAATCTTACTGATTTATATAGGATTTGATCTATTTCTTATTGCAATACTAGTTCCTTTATTGCTGGAGGAAGATATGTTATATTATTCTGCATTTATAAGTTAAAAGAATGTCTTGGAAACTTCCATTAAAAAAACCCCAACAACACAACAACTTCAGTTACAACTTTCTATTGATTTATCCTGCTTCATTTTCATCTTATAGGATTTCATATCAAAATTTAAGACCATTCAGCAGTAAACCTGATTTACTGGATAAGATTTGGGTTTTTTTCACTGGTATTTCCTTAATATCCCCAAATAATCAAAGAAAACTCTGTAACAGAGTCGGCTGCTTTCACTATCTATCAAGCTGTAGCTTTCCTCTTCATGTGGCAAGTTCGTGTTACAAGTAGAAAATAAAATAATATTTCTCGTCAAGAATATTTAACAGCTGCAGTGGAAGAAACACCACTGAACACCTAAGTTTCCATTGGATCAACAGGAAAATAAGACATAAAATCAGCCACATGGTGAGGGAGTTTAAGAAGAATATTTCTGGAATCATCAAGTGAAGTTAAAGCTTCCCTTCTGAAAATAAAAAATGGAAGTGATGATTGTAAACCACTCCTGAATTAAATGCATTCCTAAGGATGCTTCAGCTTTAAGTAAGACTCTCAATACAAAAATAAAATTTTACCTAGAAAAAGAAAACCTCCGTTTTTATTTCCAGTTACAGTGAAAGAAGGAGAAAACAGAACTGCATGAAAATACAGAATAAAGAAAAGAGTAAATATACTTAGGGTTTAAAAATAAGGCACAACATCTGTTTTCAAATTGTTTTTCTGCATGAGTATTACACATCTCCAATGCAGGTTTCCTCTGCTTTGCTTTTTTAAAATTGTCTTTCTCAAGTGTGTTCTTTGCTTCTTCACGTATTTAATTTTTCACTCTTCGGCCCCTCCTTCCATTCTCTCCTCTCTTCTTTCCCCAGAGAGACAATGATGTGGTTTTGCCCTTATGGCCCAACCTATCCAGCACTGCTGCTACTCTGCTCCATCTAGTGGGATCACTGCTGCATGTGCTTCAACAACCTGTACCCCATGGGAAAAGTGATAAAGAGCATAGAAAGCAGCCTGGTCACAGAAAACAGCCAGCTCCAAAGATTGTGGCTTACTATCTGGCTAGATTTAACCCTAAAGTCCACAGTTTATTTTACAACATGAGGAGCACATAACAAAATTGATACTGGTATTGCCTGACCACTGTAGCAAATGTTACAATTCTCAACACCTATGGGTTTCACAGAACATCACAATGGGGTTTTCATCTTACTTGTATCAAAAAACAGTAAATGCACATCAGCACCTTAATACTAACACCCAAAGAGCTAGCCCTGCCTAAGGACGTATGACTGAAAGTAAAGATAAATTGATGCAAGTCCTTTCTAGCTTTTGTAACAGACTCTGAACACCAATTTGGTCAATAAAGTATTTAAGCCCTCAGTGCTATGTGGGCTGCTGTAAGATTAATATTTGAAAGTCTTTGGCAGTGTAAAAGGGTCTTTAATTTATTTTTTAACTCTAGGCATCACGGTCAGCACTGTGGCAGGAAACTGGCTCTCTAGTCATCCTCCTAATATCAAGGTTTTTGTGATACAAGGCAGAACTTGTATCATTTGTTTCTGTGTATATTCACTGCGCATTGAGCCTTGAAGTGCTGACTCAAGGAAAGTCTGTCCTTAGCACACACTAAATAAATATGGATGTCACCATTGGACTTTATTTGTGGTGGTGACAGCTGACTCAGTGCGTCGGCTGAATTTGGAATTTAAGTTGGTCGGGTTTTAAGGCCAGTGAAATGAGCTTCCCAGCTCACCCGCCTCTGCCCAGCCAGGAGAGGGTCTGCAAATAGTTCTCCCACTGGTTAATGTGACATCCAGATCACATAAAACCCTCAAGAATATGACGCTGATGTTAGTGAAGTTGGGAGGACTTGTGAAGATTCAGTGCAAACCTCTAATTTTAGATTTTGCATGCTCCTGGAAATGGAGCTGCTTTCTCCAGTGGATGTCAAACACCAAACATGGTCCTGCTTCAGGTGGGTGCATGGTACACACACATACACCCAGTCAAATGTTAAAGGGCATAGAAATCCAGATAATTCTATGCCAGTGCAGTACGGACAGCTGCTTTAAGGATGTGGCAAATTCCAAGTCAGACATGCCGCAATGAAACCAACATTCATGGCTGCCTATTCTCGAGGAAAGATGAGGTAAGAAAATAGTCACCAATAGGACATTGAAAGTGCAGCCATCTTTCATTACTACTAACTACATATGGGTGGTACTACCAAATCCGCACATGGAACATATAAATAGGTACTTGCAAAGTAATGTAGTATAGCATATTATGTAGCCTGGGTTCCTCATATAGTTAATGGATGAGGTCATTCAGAGCAGAAACTGAATTATTGTCTGCCACAGGTGCTCTAAGTCTTCCCAAGTTAGGTACTGAACTTAATATAACTAACCCTATGTAGGTTTTTACGCAATGCAACTTCTCTGCCTCTGAATACAAGACCATAGGATCACAGAACAGTTTGGGTTGGAAAAGACCTTGAATATAACCTAGTTCCAAACCCCCACCATGGGCAGGGACACATTCCATTCTACTAGACCAGGTTGCTCCAAGCCCAAACTAAACTGGCCTTGAACACTTCTAGGGATGGGGCAGCCACAGCTTCTCTGGACAACCTGTGCCAATGTCTCACCACCCCAAAGAATTTCTTCCCAATATCCAATTTATCCCTGCCCTCGGTCAGCGTGAAGCTATTCCCCCTTGTCCTGTCATTCCAAGCTCTTGTCCAAAGTCCCTCTCCAGCTCTCTTGGAGCCCCTTTGCATACTGGAAAGTGTTACAAAGTCTCCTTAGAGCCTTCTCTTTTCCAGGCCGAGCAATCCCAACTCTCTCAGCCTTTCAAGCTGTCTCCATGAGTGTCCAAGTGTATTATTATCCCAAAGCAGCCCATCTGCTCTGCATTCACACCCGCCAGTATGTTAATTTGGAGTCTGAATGAAGTACATCTGTGATGTGACCGTGTGTCACTGATCAATACCGAGTATAAACCTGGTACGGTGGTGTCCCAGCACAGCCGCACACACTCCTCAGGGACAGACACCACATATGGCCACGAGAACATCACATGGCACAAGAGTAAGTGCTATACAGTGAGCAGCACCACAGGGGACAGCAGCTCTACTCGCCCCGACTGCCTTAGGATACACTCTGTTTGTATGTTCCATGGAATTTACTCTTGGGTATAGAACAACTTGTGTTTTGCATGTTGATTAATAGACGTTCCTACAGAGCAATTGAAGCACAATATAATGAATGCAAATCAATGGAAGTATTAAAGTCTTTCCTTTCTACTGCATCAGAATTATTTTTCTTCTTTTCTGAGTACACATTTTAAAACAACTCTTCCAAGAAACCTGATCGTAAGATACAGACATGCAAACACCACCACCTTCCAACAGCCAGTGCCTGCTTGCAACATGATCCCATATTCTGGTTAAAATTCATTATCTCAAAGCTGCAGCACACCTATAATCACCTCATGATCAGAGTGAAAGCATAGAATCACAGAATGGTTTGGTTTGGAAAGGACCTTAAAGACCACCTAGTTCCAACCCCCTGCCATGGGCAGGGACACCTTCCACTACACCAGGTTGCTCCAAGCCCCATCCAACCTGACCCTTCGCTTCCAGGGATGGGAAGTATGGCAACTTGGACTGCTCTCTTGAGTTGCCTACTGATCTAAATGGGTTTAAGGAGTTTTGGAAGCTCATGTTTCTACTGAACATAGTATCCAGAAGCATACATGGTGAGACCACAGCAAAGCAGAGACTACTGCAGTCATCATTTTGCTGTGTTGAATGTGTATGTGTTTATGCAATAATTCCAAGACTTATTGTGACCAGCAACCTGCAGTATCTGACCAAATATGCCACTCCACTGGATAGAAAAGCAGCATGCTAAGTCCACAGATCCTGTTAGCAGTGAGCAGGACTGCTTTGCAAGTCCCATCTGCTGGGAGGTCAAGGCTTCATTATCAGAACTAGGAAATGAGAGATTAAAATGGATTCTGGCCAATTCAGCACATCTGCCATGGAGGAACATCAACTGCTGGTGCTTTCACCAGAGATAGGTTATTAAATGAGGTTTCTCCAGAGATATAAAAGGTATGAAAGGCACAGTAATGCATCAGCTGCCTCTTGCTGAGACAAATCTACCTGACCCGCCATCCTCACAAACATCCTTGGATGCATTACAATGCCATATTGCTGAGGTGACTGTGCTCTCATGTGTGTCAGGTGAAGAACTAGAGACATAACTAAATCAACACAAAACTTTCTGGGACATACCTGTTCACCTGAAGATCACACCCAAACAACAGGTTTTTGACAAATTCTTCAATATGGCTCATGACCAAGTGAGCAGAAGAGATGTTAGTCCTGCACTATACAATTTTAAAAAAAATTGAATAACATCCCCAAAGAGTGTAATTTCAATGTGAATCCAAATCTCCTTGTAAACAGAATCCAGCATGCATCCACTAAGGTAAGTCCATGCATGCTGGTGAGAATGTGATGCTGCAAATGGTTATTCTAGTAATTTACTACATTAATTTTCTTCATCAAGTTTAAGTACTGAACTGTATTTTTATTAGGGAACAAGTTTTCTTGTAAGACACCTATTTTCTTACCTGTGAGCTAGCTACAGTTATAAGGAAAACATTTTCCATACTTCTCTTTCCAGGTGTTTTGATGCACACATACAGTAATGTTTAAGGTTCTCAATAAATGCAGGATTCAACCTCTAAAAAAACATTTCCTCAGACTGAAAAATGACTGAGTTGACTGATGAGGTGAAGCCCTATATAATTAATTAGCTATCATTTTGTGTAATGACACTGTTCCTTGAGAAAGACCATGATAACAGTCACATAGAACAGAAACTCCGTTTTTTGTCAGGGAAAAAATGCTTTTCTTTTTCCCATAGTATAGTTTGGTTCAGTAATTCTCATGCAAACATAAACCTATTTTGACAGTAGCTAAAAATATTTATCTATAATTCTAAATCCTAAACTTAAGAAAGAACAAAATAAATAATAATGAATAAATTAATTAAAGGCTGGAAAGGCTTTTGCTCCATCTTGTTAATGTCCCATTGTGACTATTTTTTTTTTTTAACAGGACGAATAATTCAGAAATGATTCAAAACTCTCGAATATGTAACTAGGACAAGTGGAACAGTGAGATTCAACAGCTCCAGGAATATCCTTTTACTTTTAAGTCCAGTGCTGACCAATTTTTTAGGCTCAAGTCCATTTATGTAGCAGTTAATGCCAAACTCCACTAGGTGTCATCTACTGCTGTATTTCTACTGGGAATATGAAAACTCTGGTGCTGAAGACATCTTACATTAATATTTCTATATATTAGTCCTTCTTTCTATTAAGTTCTCAGGATGCATCTACAAATTCCCATTCTATAAATTACTTACGCACATATCTCATTATTACAACCACTGTTGCTACTCTCAATTAAGCTTATTTTCGAAGAAAATATACTTTCTGGAAGGCATGGAAACCTGTCACGTTCTCATAAAAAAATCAAAGTAACTCCAAAGGAAAACAAAACCTGCTCCATGCTTTTTTATATGACGTTCCTTATGCCTGAACACTACCATTTTTGAATTAACACATCCTTTCTGTCACACAGCTACAAATCACCAGCAACAGGACCTGAGGGAAAGGCATGGAGCTGTGTCAGGGGAGGTTTAGGCTTGATAGTAGGAAAAGGCTCTTCACTCAGAGAGTGTTTGGGCGCTGGAGCAGCTCACTGGAAGCGGTCATGCCCCCAAGCCTGACAGAAGCATTTGAAGGATGATCTCAGTCACCTGATGGGATTCTTGGGATTGTTCTGTGCATGGCAGGAGTTAGACTGAATGATCCTAGTGGGTCCCTTCCATCTAAGGATATTCTGTGATTCTATGATTCTTTCAGTCTCGCAATAACACCTTGGGTGGTTCTGAGAGCTTCTAATTAAATGTATATTTCTGCATGTGCCAACAGCATTATAAAAACTGCATTGCTGAGAGGCTGATATTCCTTTGACAAGTAGCTGGAGCAAGCTAGCTAGTACCAAACCCACAACAGTCCAGGTACACTAAATTGTTTTAGAGATCTCACTTTCTACATGTTAAGAGAATCTGAAAAACCTCCCCTGTATAATTCAAATCTACCTCTCGTCCTTATAAATGCAAATTAAATGTTTAGCTGAGATTTGAAACCAGCAAATAAAAAGATAAATAATTTTCAAATGTATGAGGGAGTTCATAGAACATCAGCATAGAAAGGGATCACTGCTGCTGTCTGAGACACTGATACTGAAACATGATAAAACCCTCTATCATTCCTGTTCAAGACTGATAAACCCCAATTACAGGTACTGAAAGAAAATTGCTGTCAGTGCATTTAGCAGCGCAGGGTCTGTCTAGGCAAGGAATGTTACCCAGAGGAACTTACTGTGTTTACAACAGTAAATGAAACCAGAAGGACATAACACTTTGAACAGCCAATACCTACAGAAGAAAGAAGCAGCAAAGACTGATTCACGTTAGAGGGCAATTCTGGCCCAAGAAAACTAGATATGAGATTCAATTAATTTAGATTAGTTCAGAAAAGATAAATAACTGTAATAATGTTAAGATTCCTGAAATGACTTCTCAGTCAGGAGTAGTAGCTGACCAACTATTTTTAAGGTGGACATTTCTCCATTTATCAGTTATATCATACAATTCCTGTTAGAAGAGGTTAGGAAAAAAATCATCACAATGGAATCATCATAGAATTTAAGGGTTGGAATGGACCTTACAGATCATCTAGTCCCAACACCCTGCCCTGGGCAAGGACAACCAGATCAGGTTGCTCAAGGCCTCATCCAGCCTGGTCTTGAACACTGCCAGGGTTGGGGCAGCCACCATGTCCCTGGGCAACCTGTTATAATGTCTCACCACCCTTAGAGTAAAAAATGTTTTTCTAATATCTAACCTAAACTTCCCTTCTTTCAGTTAGAACCCATTACCCCTTGTACTATCACTGCAGTTCCTAACAAAGAGTCCCTCTCCGGCTCCCTGGTAGGCCCTTCAGATACTGAAAAGTTGCTATGTGGTACTGGTATTTAAGGTCCTTCTAACTCAAACCATTCTATGATTCTATGATTTCTCATGAACACTTCCCATATCCAATGGCAGAGACATAACTGCCTTGCTCTGAAGAGACACTGTGTCAGCATTGAAACTACGGTCCTCAAGAGGTCTGCCAGCTTCAGCTGTATCAATAGTTGAGTCATTATTTCTGGGGTTTTGTCTGTATAATGATAGCTAGATAATGGAAATTTGGTCCAGGAAAGGTTACAAGTTACACAAAGAGACTGAAGCCCTTTGCACCGCATGCCTGCTCACATGAAAATGCCCATTTTATCTTTGTACATAAATACACAGCAATGACTGCAACGTTTCCAAATTATTTCATTTTCTTGGGAGCCCAGGACTGTAATTGGGTGGGCTGTGCAAGCTCATTCTTCCTTCTGCTAGTTAAGTCACGGACATTCATCTTTCCACAAAGAGCCGAAATTGCTCCCATCTGCACCAAATGTTTTGTTGTCTCATTTTAAGTGACCCATCAGACCATAAAGAGCGGTACAAGGCCTTCACATCTCTTAATTGGTGTCATTAGGAGTCCTTTCTCATTTACTATGAAAAGGACTAACATCTCCTAGAGAAGAGCTTACAGTCTTATGCACGAACCTCTCAGATTTGCAGTCAGAGGCACTGATTAAATATAATTCTTCATTAAAAGACATGAAGCAGCTGGGACTGGCTTTCTGACTATACAGACATTTCTTACAAAGTTCAAACAGATAAACAAAGTTCCATTTGTGGTTTTCTTTATCCTGCATTATTCCCCTCTCGGAGCAGGCTGTCGGCTCGCTGTGAAGAACAGCAGAATTATATTCATGCGACTCTTCAGTTTCACCTACGTCTCCCAAATAAAAGATGTTATTTCCAATATACCTGCTGCCAGAACACATATATCAGCTGAAGGCTCTGAAACTTCAATTAACAGATGACCTGTAGGCAGCATTGCCTCGCTGTGGTCCGTGAACACACATAAAGCACAGTATTAAACCACTGTTACATTAAACAGCTTCACAGAGCACTGAGCACCTGAAGACACCCTGTTCTCTTTCTACCTTCACAAAAGACTTTGTTCCTTTACCAATACTGCACAATACAAACGGCTCTCAGGAAGATGCTCTGATTGCAAAACACTGTGGTGCTGTGAAATGATGGATGGCACAGGACATTAATACTGTGATCTGGGCCCATGAGAGAGTTGTCACTGTCTATGTATTTAACAAGGATATTATACAGCATGAATATCCACTAATAAGGTCATTGCTACTTGCCTGGCCTTATTAATAAGATAATCTCATG
>NW_008679828.1:23116-27612 GCF_000695815.1 Acanthisitta chloris | reverse complement strand
CAGGAATGTTGCAGAAGGGTTGGAAGGTGCTAGAGCCCAATTGCTATGGCCCAAGCCCAATAGCTGTACAAGCACAGCAACACAGTGACCAAGCTGTGTTGCCAAAGGGGACACAAAAGCAAAGAACAGACGTAAAGATATTTGGTGGTAGCAAAAAAGACCTAATGTAAGAAAAATTGCCTACTACCAGGCACATTTTTAAACATTCTAGCTTAGACTTGCTTTACACTTACACTGGGGAACCAAACAGCCACTGGAAAATCCTGAAATGTATTCAAGTTCCTAATTAAATTATACCATGTAACAATTCTGTTGGACTCACTGGGGCTGATATCTGTTAATCAGGCAGTTTGTGGAGCTTTTTCATATAAAAAACATTGTAGCACAGCAACTGTTCAGTAATTCTCATTCCATAGGTGTTGGGATCTGTCTCTAATGCCTTTCAGAAGGATATCAAGTATGTGCTTCCTGACTATCTTATTAATTTTTCTAATTTAAAATAAGCAACAAGATCATTTTTGGCAATGTTTGGAAAAGGAAAGTTTTCTCTTGACTGCTAATGATGAAAATAATAAAAACTACCTCAGGTTTAATTTGCCCCCTGCACAGAACTTTTGCACTGAAATTGTATTCACTCAGTTAATAGCAGAATTTCACTCACAGTTAATAAATAAAAACACTTGTATGAGATAATCAATGAAATAAACAAGTTGCAGCATTCCTGAATCTCTTTTCATCCAGGGTTCTATTTTTACAGCTCTCCAAGCAAGACTAACAGACTCTTCTTTGCTAAGGGTTTTTTGTTTCAATAATCATTTGATGGATCATGGATAGAACGAAATCCTATATATCAAGGAGATTTCTGTTCTGTTTTGTCTTCTCAACTTTCTTACCCCTTCACTCCCTGCAAACTTCCAAGGAATCAATGGGTAGCTGGGTCTGCAGGCCAGCTAGCTCCCTTCAGCATCTAGATCCTACACTCTGAAATATCATCGAATAAAGGAACACGAGGGATCAGTTTTCCCAGGGGATGCTTCCGTAGAAAGACTTGAAATAGAGGACATCCCAAAAATACCAGGTCTATGTGGCTCACACCTTGTTTTTCTAATAGGCACCTTCCATCCCAAATGCAAATGGCCTTTCTATTGACCAGGTTTGGAACTAGTCAGTATCATAGGAAGGTGCCTAAATTTATCTGCTTGAGGCCAGTAGGAGCAGTATCATTAAGGTTGGAAAAGACCACAAAGATAATTGAGTCCAGCTGTTAACCCACAATGTTCACCACTAAACCATATCCCCCAATGTCATATCCACACACCTTTTCACAGAATCATAGAATCATAGAATTTAAGGGTTGGAATGGACCTTACGGATCATCAGTCCCAACCCCCTTTGTCACTGGTCTTGAATCTTGAACACTGCCAGGGTTGGGGCAGTCACCATGTCCCTGGGCAACCTGTGCCAGTGTCTCACCACCTTATAGTAAAAAACTCTTTTCTAATATCTAACTTAAACTTCTCCTCCTTCAATTTGAACCCATTACCCCTCGTACTATCATTGCAGCTCCTAACAAAGAGTCCCTCTCCAGCTCCCCTGGAGGCCCTTCAGATATTGAAATGTTGCTATGTGGTCTCTATGCAGTCTTTTATTCTCTAGGCTGAACAGCCCCAACTTCCCCAGCCTGTTCTCATAGGGGAGATGCTCCAGTCCTCTTGTAAACTTCATGGCCTCCTCTGGACTTGCTGCAACAGTTCCATGTCCTTCTTATGTTGAGGACACCAGAACTGCATGCAGTATTCCATGTGGGGTCTCATAAGAGCAGAGTAGAGGGGAAGAATCATCTCTTTTGACCTGCTGGCCACACTCCTTTTGATGCAGCCCAGGACTGGATTGGCTTTCTGGGCTGCTAGCACACACTGCCGGTGCATGGTGAACTTCTCATCCAGAACACTTACAGGGATGGTGACTCCACCACTTCCCTGGGCAGCCTATTCCAATGTCTGACCACCCTTTCCATGATTTTTTTTTTCCTAATATCCAATCTAAACCTCTCCTGGTGCAACTTGAGACCGCTTCCTCTGCTGCTATCACTACACGCCATGCATTACAGAAAATTTCACAGCAAGATACATTGCAAGAAAGCAAACCAACATAAGTATATTAATTTTCACATACTTTTTCAGATTAACTGACTGAAAATGCTGTGATATAGAAGAATCCATCATTATACCAGCAGCAATCCGTAACTAAGAGCAATTTACTAGTATTATCCCAAGTCATACTAGCTGCTCTGAGCGTGTTTTCAGCACATCTCTTAAGCAGGAGAATTGCACTTACAGCCTGCTTGCTACCAAAAGTTGCAGTCTTGCTTCTACTAACATTAACGAAACATGATTTGGAAAAACCTAAAATTTCGCACCATAAATGTAATCCCCAAGAATAGAGAAAGCAGTAACTCTGCAACAAATTACTTGGATTTATTTTAATGACATTTGGTAAATAATTGCTGGGAGGAGGCAGGTTAACATTAACAGGGTTCCTACATCCACATACACACCAGAAAGAAAGGCTCTACTGAATAGCTCAAAGTAGAATTAAGACACTGATAACCCAAGTCCTTTCCCTGAGTCATTGTGTAATATTCAGTTGGAACATTATGGATATTTACTTTGATAACTTGACTCAAAAGCCAAAGCCTGCATATGGATAGATTCATTCAAGTTATCTTGCAGACTTCAGATGAAATGCAAATAGTGTGCACCCCTCTGATCCAGTTTCACCTGCAGTTTTACCCCTCTATACAGGAGGAAAAGACTGACTCTGCCTGTGATGCCTGATACATGATTCAATACTTGGGTATTGAAGCTACAAATTTCAGAATATAAATAAACTCCTAAGTGAGAATAATAAACCCAGAGGAAAACTGATCAAGGCTCAGTGAAATCTTGAGATCAAAGCTTCATGGGAAAGGTTCGTATGCACAGGCAGACCCAGAGGCCAAACTTACACTAGGCTTCATCCCCAGTGTGGGCAGCAGGGTGAGGGGGGGAAATCACCCATCTAGTCTGCTCTCAGGAGACCCCACCTGCAGTGCTGCATTCAACTCTGGGGTCCCCAGCACAAGAAAGACATGAACCTGTTAGAGCAGGTCCAGAGGAGGCCATGAAGATGCTCCCAGGGATGAAGCACCTCTGCTGTGGAGACAAGCTGAGAGAGCTGGGAGTGTTCAGCCTGGAGAAGAGAAGGCTCCAGAGAGATCTTCTAGCACATTCCAGTATCTAAAAAGGCTCAAATAGAGGTGCACAAGGACTTTCGACAAGAGGGCAGGTTTAGACTGGACATTAGGAAATAATTCTTCCTTGTGAGGGTGATGAGGCACTGGCACAGGTTGCCCAGAGAACCTGTGGACTCCCCATCCCTGGAACTGTTCAAGGCCAGGTTGGAGCAACCTGGTCTAGTGGAAGGTGTCCCTGCCCATGGCAGGGGGATTGGAACTAGAGTTTCTTTAACATCCATTTCAACCCAAACCATTCTATGATTCTGTGACTCTATATAAACTGATTTGAGCTAGTAAATACAAGGCCAGTCTAAATCAGAGTACAGGCAGTGGGGACAGGCAAGACCCCCCCGTGGGCTTCTCAATTCATTACTCTTTAAGCAACTGCACATGTGGGATGACTCTTTCTTGAAAGGTGCATGTCTTGTTTCCACTTACTTGAGAGAGCTGAGACTATCTGACAGTTTTTTTGAGAGATGAAGTTAGGTGAGATACATTATTCATCATCTTTCAAAGTAGTGCAGGCTTAATCATCAGACATAATGCAGGTGGAAATTTATGTCAAAAGTTATGCCAAAGGTCAGATTACACACAATCAGAATGGCCCTTTTGACTTTAAAATCTATAATGGCTACAGATTAGGAACAGGTCCCTTGAAGGCAACACAGCTACACAGATAGGAAACTGATGTGAGATGAAAGTCATTCATGACAACTCTGTTATATTTCATTTTAATAATGGATGTCCATAAAGAAACCTCAGTTCATCTTTAAATGACTGAACTTTTTGAAGCCATCTGCTAATGGCTCCTGTGACATTGACAAAATCTGAACAACATTTATCAGGTACATAAAGCTGAGAACATGGTCAGTACCTTGCACCAGAGGAGTTTATGCTAAGCCATCCCGTACTTGCTGGGAGCTTTTTAAAAAACGGCTTTTTTTTACGTAATAAATAGTAATTCTGTCTCAAGAGGGAGATGATATGAAAATCTTCCATTTCCCAACAAACCAATATATTTTATCTGTACAGAATATTGTTTTTTGACTTGTGTCTGGAAATAATGCAAACAAGCACTTTAATCAACATAATAACTCAGCTGAGTGTGTTGGGCAAAGGCTGAATAACACCAGATTTACATGCTTTTTAAATAAAGATTGTCTGACAATATTGTAATATTTTACTCCATTCAGTTTAAATGTTTTCACTGGGATTTGCC
>NW_008679828.1:0-23081 GCF_000695815.1 Acanthisitta chloris | reverse complement strand
AGACATAACAGTGCACAGCAGTAGAATTTACCGGGAAAAGAGACACATCACAACAGAATCAGAGAACTTACTTTTCTTAGAAGTGTACTATATACCATTCATATTTTGGCATCTTCATGATTCCCATTTAAATATGACAAGGGGTCAAGCTGTGGCTGCTCCATCCCTGGAAGTGTTCAAGACCAGGTTGGATGGAGCTTGGAGAAACCTGATCTAGTGGGAAGTGTCCCTGCCCATGGCAGGGGTTGGAATTAGATGATCTTTAAGAATCCTTCTAATCCAAATCATTCTGTAATTATTTTACCCTGTCAGAACAACAAAACAGACCCTCTCTGTCTCTATTATTCATTTTTTAAAGGGGGTTTTCCACCGACAAAATAGAAAGATGTACTTCAGCCATACACTGACATTTTTAGTAATACACTGACACAACAGAAACAAAGTAATAAAGCCCAAGAGAAATGATTATTTAGCATGGCTGTGATGGGTAGTAATGCATAGTGGATACTAGAAGTCAGATCTTACAGTTAAAATTTTATCTGCAGTATTGTTAATATCATTTAATTTCTCTGCTATTTACTTATCTGAAGACTGTTAAGAATTTACTATAAAAAACATTTGGACTGTCAGAAGAACTTCAAAATTTAAAATAGAACTGGACCACTAGTCATCCTACAACAGTAATCCTCAGGCATTAAAAACTCATAAAAAATCACTCTATAACTAAGTTAAAACCTAAATTCTTATTGCAAAAGTTACAAGTTAACCCAAGAGCTGGAAGAGAGCTTGACAGCTTACAAGCATTCCCATTGTCCTCGATCCTTTTAAACGTATGGATTACAGGGAACAAGGTGATTCCAAAATGTAGAACAGATAAGTCAGTCCCAAAATCCTCGTTAATCTTTCTAACAAAGAAAAAATTCTTACTGACCCCCCAATCTGTTGACTTAAGCAGATTGCATCCTTAAACCCAAGAACTTAGTCCCAGTAGAAGCATCCTGTCTATAATACATCTCCTGGTGACATTCTTCAGTAATTCACAGCAAACCAAAAAGAGCCAGAGAAATTATGAAACCAAAGCAGGAAGAAGAATAAAGTCTTAACGACCATGAAAAGTCTTGGATTATGAGATGAATATCGTATAAACACACTCCAAATCTTAGTTATATCCCAAGGTTGCAGTTTGAAGATAAATGTTCTCTGGAAATATAAAGTCTTCTTATTTTTTCATCATAATCATTGTTAGGAAAATGGGTAAATAAAGTACTTTATAGTTTTGTTCAAACCTTAATTAGATTAAATTAGATTTAGGTTCTTTTTCTCTACCATTTTGTACCATAATTTTCCTTACTCAGTTATACAATTTCTTAGCCTGTTTGTCTCTCCATAATTATCAAGTTAGAGATTTTAAGATCATCCACTGCATACAAACACATCAGTGGGCAAAGGTAGATGAGCTAGGTACAATTAAGCTTTTTAAGGCACTTGAACAGTACCACCATATCAGCAGAATTTTGTGATTGATTCATTAACAGAAGCTCTTCAAGAAACGATTTGGTACAAAGAAATATTCCCGCATAGATCTGTATCCCGTTAAAAGATCAAAGACAGTTAATGTTTCCAATGAGGGGAAGTTATGCATAGAATCTCTTAGGGATCTGGTTTGGTTCTTTGCTCATCTTTATGTCTATAATTGATCTAGAGATGGTGAAGTAGTGAAATCTGCTTATGCTATCAAAATATCCAGCATAGTTAAAACTAGCTCAGTACTAAAGTGTTGCATCACTCCACCAGTGCATTTACAACAATAGCTCCTACTTCAGCAACTCACTCAGGAAGGAAATCTTATGTTACTGTGCGTTGTTCTCTGAAAGCACAGTTATAATGTCCTGGCATGATCCAAAACACAACTGGAACAATTTTGAAAGGGTTAGAGGATAACACAGAGACTATTGTCATGAAACCATAGAGATGTAGGATGTAGGATGCCTGTAATGCCACAGGTAAACCAAAGAACATAAATACAGACAAGTGCAATAAAGGTATGAAAATTCTTCAATTCAAAATGAGCTTTGTGGAGAAAGGAGGAAAAAAAGGCAGACCTATGCATTTATAAACTTAATGGAAAAGGTGAATAGAAGGCAATTATTCATTGCTCTCATTATACAAGACCTTGGGGAAAACTGCACTGAGTGATTAGACAGAGGAAAATAAATACTTTCTCCCATACAAACATTTGTCATAGATATCTTGGAGCCATATATAAAGGAACTCAAAATGCAGTTAAACAAATTCAAGAACTATTTCACAAGATATCACAGATGCAACTTCTATCTCAAAAATTCATTGAATCTAAAAGATAAGGAAAACTCAGTACTAGTACTTGTCCTGCTTTATTGATGACTTCAGGAGCTGTTAACAGCTGCTCCCAGAAGCAGGTAAAGTCTAGAGGTCTTTGATCTCTCTATCTCTGAAGATATAACTAAATTCTTTATTTGTGGCAAACACCCAAACTTCTCTCCACTCCCACATTTCCCAACATCTCAAATTGCTCTCCACAATGCACCCATCACTCCATGCTATTCCCAAATCATAGAATCATAAAATCACAGAGTGGTTTGGGTTGGAAGGGACCTTAAAGACCACCTAGTTCCAAGCCCCTATCATGGGCAGGGCCACCTTCCACTAGACCACATTGCTCTCTGTGTCATTCCTAACACCTCTCCCCACTCAACCCTCCAAACCTGAGACGGAGCCCATCCATATCCAACCTTTCCATGAAATCCTGAGCTCTTCCTATATTCCTGCCTCACATGCCTTAACCCAGGGAGACCTTCCTGACTGTTACAGCTCCTCCTGTTTGATGAGGCTCCAAATTGTGCACCGACAGTCACTGCTGTTGGCTACTCTCTGATGCTGAGTTCTCCTACAAATTTCACTATCCCTGGAGAAGCAAAGCCCTTGCACATGCTTTCACAAAGATCAAAACCCAGCAAAAGCCCTCAGGCAGAAAGCTGTTATCAAAAGGTGACATGATTCTGGAAGCCATAAAGGAAGGCATAAAGGGGAAAAGAGGTATAGCTTGTTTCCAGGCAGAACAGGTCACAGTGACTAATTATCACAACATTCGGTTGCTCTTCAGTTTGGGGGGAAACATCCTGTGTCATTTACTAATGCAAAGTGCCCTTCCCAAGTGTGAATGCTTAGTATCTTTAACTATGGGGCAATTTATTCAAATGTCTAAAAATTGATATAATAGAAAATTATTTCCTGTCAGCCTTAAAAATATACACTGAGATTCGACGTTTTCTGTGCTGTCATATCTTATCTTAGAGAGGCTTAAAAAACCCTTGAGAACTCCAAACAAGCCTATCGATAGGTTAGACTTTTATGCTAAAAATGCTTCTTTTCTAGAAAGCATAAATAATTGCTGGGAGAACGACCATAAGTCTCATCCAAAGTCAGTAGGAAGACTCCTACTGACTTCATCATACCTGGATCAAACCCAGAGTTTGTATTATAGCTTAATGTATTTTTACACTGGCACGGCAATGAATTCCAACAAAAATAAAGTTTGAAAATGTTAAAGGGAAAGAACAGGTTACGCTGCTAAATCCAGGGAAATTTTGAAATGGATGTGCTTCCTACACACAGAGCATCAATCCTGCTCTTCTATTCCTGTCTACAACAACATAAAAGTCCCACTAGGTGTAAAAATCTCCTTCTAATGCTGTCTCCTTTTCAATACATACAAGACAAAATGCACTCCCTAAACATATTTCCCTCCAGAAACTGGTAGTTAAGTAACAATTTCATCTCCTCTCCTGCTCCTTATTTATCTCCCCCATCCTCTTCCTCCAGCTCTAAACATTTAAAGAGCTTTATACCTGTTTGATTAAATTCTTGAGGCTGTTTATTTCTTGCAGTGTTTTGAGAAAAAAAACTATCAATGGAGCTCTCAGCTCCTCAATACAATATACTTGGGAACACATACTCTTCTCTTTAAGGGATAAATCAGTTTTAGCTCCCACTGCTTAAGTCAAGCTGAGAGGCATCCAAATCACCAGGACTGAAATGCCTTCAGGAAGTTTCTTAGTGCAGGTAAGAAAAACATTTTTTGGTAAACATAGTTGTGTTTTAAGGTGGAAACCTTTACCTACAAACATAAACTCACCAGATTTAAAATAAAACAAAAAACTAATACAGAATTATGTTCCTCAAGGGACTATTGGTTTCTTTATAGTTTGCACTTTCAAAACATGCCAGGGAAGAACTGGTGAGCACATTTACAACACTTCATTAAAATTATCAGGATATTATGATGGAAAACACAAGATTTTTTTCATCAGAGAATAAACAGCAGTGAAATCTCATTCCCTCACATATATCAGGTCAGCTAGGATCATGAATCTTGAATCTGGGAATCATTCTGTTTCTCACAGCATGTCAGATACAGCTGCTGGAATTGGGATGCTGTAGTTGGTTTGCAATCCAGTGCTGAACATCATGAATTTAAGAGTGGAATGTTGTCAGAGAGATGAAAGACTGCAGGAATAAAAGATTAAGGGCAAGAGGGGGTGAAGTCATCAATATTTGTACTTCTAGAGAACCTGAATCTTGGGCACACACTCCTGCAGCATTACTGTATGGTCCTTAATGTAAACAGCACTGTTTATTTTTTCCCTTGCTTGGTGAAAAATGGTGGTAATTACATGAAACTGCAGAGCTACCATGAATTTAATTTTGTGTTTTAACAATACAGAAATTAGACACCAGCACAGCTTCTCTAAATGAGATTCGCTTCATTTCCCTGTCTCCTAGACAGAATGCTCCTTCCTTCCAGGACAAAATGCACCAAAAATTACAATAGCCCAAGGGAATCCCCTCAACAATGGATCCCCTCCAGAAAACAGGCTCAAGTAAAGAGAAATGTTGGGAGGCTCCAGATAGCAGCCTGAAGGAAACTCAAGACAAACGCCTGTCCCTCAACACCAAGTCTTTCCCTTCCCCCAAATTTAAATAGAAGAAATTTTCAGCTTACCCTAAGTCTACTAATTCCTCCTAGGCTTAAAATTAAGTTTGTTCAGATGTAGGTTAACCATTTTCAGCTGGTGAGCTAATGCACAACTACAGATCACAGTAGGATCTGTGTCTTGGCTGGTAAATCCAGCAAACTGAGCCCTGTGGAAAGACATGGTGGGTAACAGCATCCTGACAGAAACTCCTACCCTGATCAGCAATGTCAGCATGCCAAATGATGCTCTATTTAATTGCTAGACACAGAAGGAGAAATATTTCAGTGGAATAGGATTTGTAAATAAGGATGTAAGGATTAGAATCATGCTGGTTTTGGAGGGGGACTACTATTTTGGTTACTAACTTGACTAAAGCTATTATATACTAAGTATGATGAATTTACTGAAAAGCTACTGATTGCATTACTGAGCAAATCAAATAAAGGGGAGCAGACTTTAATGTCAATATTGCAGTGTATTTTAATTTCTGGTGTCTCAATAAAATTGTCTGAAATGCTTATCGTTCCTCCAATAATTTATCTTCCAGGATTTTTTTGCAACGAGTATTAATGCCGCTTGCTGATCTAATGCCACCAATATCAGTATTTATTGTGGGTTTTATTAGCTCTGCTATTATAATTCACAGAAAACAAGGCACAGCACAAATAAGAAATGCTGTAAATCAGCAGAGAAAGCAGAAGCAATGAGGTTCCTATCAAGGCCAGTTCTAACAATACACTTTATTGTGCACATAGACTAAGCCAATCTATATGTTTGAGATCGGCACAGAATTTTACCTGCTTTATCACATCAAAAGCAAACTTCTAGGTATGTGAATGGAAGATGGGAGTGGTCATTATTTGTGATGATGTGGATGTTGTGAATGCCCCATCCCTAGAAACATTAAAGGCCAGGTTGGATGGGGCTTTGACCAACCTGATCTAGTTGAACATGTCCCTGCCAACGGCATAAAATTGGACTAGATGAGCTTTAAAGTACCCTTCCAACCCAAACCACCCTGTGATTCTATATCAAAGTATTTCCCTTTAAGTTATTTGGAGTAGTCTAGGCCTATGATGTCTCTCGGAGACTGTTCACATTGTTCCAGTGGCCAAAGGACACCCACTCCTTGAGAGAAGAAATCTGAATAACAGATATCTGAGAGTACAGTAGCAATGTAAACTGATAAATTTCCTGTCAAATCCAACAGAAAAAAGAAACCAAAACCTTACAAGACTTGGGAGAGCACCTGATTCTATAACATAAAAACAAACCAAAACAAAACAAAATAAAAATGAAATAATACATACAGCAGCTTCAAGCTTTTTAAATAGAGTGAGTTTGTGGTGTGTTTAAACCTTTTTCAAAGACTGGCATTTGTCCCAAGCTGTGTCAATGTGAGTGCTGGAAGTAATCTTGAAAGGAGCACCAGCGCTTCTCTACCCACGTGGAGGTTTACGAGGTTTTTCAGACACTCCAACCTGCCTCAGATGCCAAACTCATTTGGCTTTTCCATCAGTGAGCCTAGCATGATGCTTTAATTATTCCTTAGGTGGCAGGCATAAAAATATAGGGGTGCTTAACGCAGTGTCAGAGTGAAAATATGAGTTATGCAGAACTTATTTCCCTTTTAAAATATATGTGTGAAAATTATCAAGAAATTCTATGGCAGATTTAATTTGATGTATTGATTTATTTATTTATGGGCAGAAAAGAGGGTGACCGCTAAAATGTATAAATATATAAACCCCAAAATTATTATGGTATTTTTGCCATGTACCTATTGGACACAAAGTTCCACAGAAGTTTGAAGGAAGGTAATTTGCAAAACAAAGCTCTTTCCACATCCAACATTGGCAATATTTGGCACACAACTTTCTGGAAAATGTAACTTAGAGTTAGAAAGAATTCACTTAAACCAAACTCTATTATAAAGAAATTGGTTTCTAAGGAAGTTGACATAAATTGTAGGGACGAAAAGACCAGAAGCCAATACATGAGGCTGATTAAACATTCTACAGAAGTCAGTTTTATATCATAATGGAGAATCTGCAAGCAAATTTCCATTGCAAATGTCATTTATCTATAAATATTAATGCATAAATACTAGCTACAGCTATTTCATATAGCTACATTAATAGAACTTGCATATCCTCGATGTAAATAAAATAGTTTACTATTTTTAATTTTATTACTTGTAAAGTAAGATTTCTGGACACATTTTATATAACTAAATTATATAATTAATGAAATAAAATTATAGCACTGTGTGCACAGCATGGAAGATGAGATTCATCATCACAGGTATACTTACACTTTGTAGGAAGAATTGTGACCATATTAAAGATAATAGTGAAACGTAAACTCCAATGAGCAATATTATATTGCTTTCAAGGTATACAATTAAGAATGCTCTAGAGATAACTATAATACTATAACATAAGTTATTACTATAACCATAATACTGGTTGAAACCCATTCAAAAAGAACCTTAAAACTTTCCAAGCTCTGCCAAGTGATGGCTGTTTGGAGGTGGAATGTACTCCCAGCATAAAAGGCAAAAGATCTTTAAATGGCAGTTTTAAAAACAGTAGGAGAAAAATCCAGATTTCCTAGGAAAATGGAATGAATAACCTAAACCAGCTTTTCATTCATCTTGCAAAACATTGTCAAGAGATGGAACAGGGGATTGGAACTAGATTGTCTTTAAGGTCCTTTCCAACCCAAACCATTCTGTGATTCTATTGTCCCAATTTGCAATGCTCCCCTGTAAGCAAGTAAGAGTGAATAAGAACGAGGAGTTGTCATATAAATTTGGAATGGATATTCCCACAAAAGAGAGCACAAAAAGCAGGACAAGAAGACAGAGAAAGGGAAGGAGCACTCAGTTTATCTGACCTGATATGAACTACTCTAAGGTGCCTATAAGCTACATTAGGCAGCAGAGAAATGAATACTCAGAGCCTGATTCCTCCTATCCTAACACAGGCATCTAAGCCAGTGGATAAAATGACCCTCTAGCTTCCTCTTGCTGACAATATGGAACAAATAGAGAGGCTTAATTTTAATTGTCTTAAGACCAGGTGAAATGCAGGAAGAGCAGAGCCTTGACTTTGTACCTGCAACAGCCCAGGCTGAATGAGCACTGAGGGGAAATGAAGAACAGTGGGCTCTAAGCAAGATTTTCATTACTTTTCCTCATGCATATAAAGAGCAACATGGGATAAATTTCATCCCCACCTTGTTCCTGAAATAGCACAGTTACAGGTTGCTCCTTTTTCAGGGTGAAACACCTGAGTTTGCCCCAAACGTATGTGGTTGTCATTTTTTTGCTCACACAAACACAGAACAAATACAGGAAAGAACTGTGGCAGGTTCTTCTAACTGTAGTGGTAGGAACTTAACTTCATTGTCATGCTTTGAAAGTTGGTCTAAGCATCATGTTAACTGAATTACGGAAAATATATGAGGTGATATATGAGGTAGTCACTTGGCATTGACTTGGGTTTGACTCAGTTAGTTAAAAGTTATGTATCCTATTTACTGTACAGCAGCATACAGTTAAGAAATAGATTTTTATCTGTTTAATGCTTTTCACTATAGACCCTGTTTTTAAAACACAGAACAATGTACCAGCGAAAAAAAAATCATGTACTACTGGTTTAAAACCAATTTCCAGCTGTTAACATAGTCTTTGCAAATACTTTAACACCTAGGAATTGCATATATTGACCAATTTGTTCCATGCACATTTGGAAAAACTTTGAAAGGAAATCTACATAACAGCAGTGATCAGAAATTGAAATAATTCCAGATGAGAATAATTCCTTCAAGCTGAACCAATCAAACCCTTTACAAATCATAACTACAGCATGATACTCTCCAGATTTATTCTCCCATCCCTGGGAGTGTTCAACGCCAGGTTGGATGGGGCTTGGAGCAACCTGGTCTAGTGAGAGGTGTCCATGCCCATGGCAGGCAGTTGATACTAGATGATCTTGAAGATCCCTTCCAACCCAAACCATTCTATGCCTCTATGACACTTTAAAATTGCACATAGCTACCAAAGCCTGGGTGAAACACCCTCTGGTAATCCATGTATAAATTTGTATTAATTTTCATAGTCTAAGAATACACAGAGGTCTTTTCCAGATGACTGGGGGGGGGGGGGGGGTGGTGGTATCAAATATAATGTAGTATTTTATTATAATT
The DNA here is from genome assembly GCF_000695815.1 of Acanthisitta chloris. Taxonomy (NCBI): domain Eukaryota; kingdom Metazoa; phylum Chordata; class Aves; order Passeriformes; family Acanthisittidae; genus Acanthisitta; species Acanthisitta chloris. The sequence continues at coordinate 13,854 of NW_008679828.1, read as the reverse complement.
CATTAACTTTAATTTTCTTAAGTGTAGGCAGGAAAAAATTATTCTATTACATAGGCAAACTTATGCATCTTGAACTATCTGAAAACCAACATAGCTCGGCTCTGCTTAAAGTTAGAATGTATTGCTCATGAAAAACTAATACTACATTAAATTGTGAATTCCATACTGGTAACCCTTAGTTTGGCCTCAATGTTAATACCTGTTAACATCTCTGTTCCCATCCCTTGGGGATGATACAGCCAGTTGAAACATTTTGCCCTGCAAAATCCCTATAGATATATAATATATACACTTATTTTTATTTAGCACTGAGTCACCTTTTTCCTGCAATATCTGCCAGTTGCACTAACCGGAGAAATGGGGTAAAACAGCATGTTCTGAGAAGACATGAGGCTATCTGGATCAGTGATTCAGGTGAGCATTTCAATACACACTGTGCCTGTCACAGGTATTGTACCTTTCCAAGGGGCTACTAATACTGACTTTCCCAGGCTTACATAAGCAACCACTTCCAAGATGCAAGAAACTTAAAGTCACATTCTTACCCATCTTATAATTCAAATAATTCCACTGCATAAATAACTGTGAAATAAATACCAGTGTTTCATTAAAAAGCCAAAACAAAAATGCAACAGCAGCAAATTGCATCCAATATTCTGTTTAGGAAAATACATAAATGAAGCTATTGCTTTAGGGCAGAAAATGTTATTTTCTTTCAGTATAGAGCATTTAGCATCATGGGATCCAAATCTAGCTGCTAAACATGTCTAGTCGAATGGAAGAGTCTTTACCAATAAATCTGAACACTTTTAATCAAGTTGCTTATCACAACTAAATATTCATTTACTAATTAAAATCTTAAACAGAGGGCTTTTTAAGATTAAGGGAATTCAGTCAGTAGGTCTGTATTTGTTGAATATGAATCCTGTGCTGTTTGTAGTCTGCAGTCTAAGGGCACAGAGGTTTGTGCACTCAGGAATGCTGTTGTGAACCCATCTACAGACTTCTGTGTGCATATGTGAACTTGAACACTATCCCACTCAAAAGAGACCATACAAATTCCCCTCTTAGCTTTGTTATAACTTGATATAAAATACCTAACTTCTGAAAATACATATTCAGGAAAGTAGTAGGGAGACATCCTATTTGTTATTAACAGGCGGTAATGACAACACAGCTCCTGCTGCTCCCTGGAGAACTCCAACACAAGTTCCACACCCCTAAGAGACAATTTCAGTAGTTCTCTTGCCCACAGAAGGGCTTCTTTTTCCTTCAGTCTAGGCCAGGTTTAGGAGTAGACAACCCATGATCTAGTTTACATAATCTGAGATGGTAAAAATCTTTTACATTCGATTTAGTGAAGGAATGTTCCATTTGGGGATAGAATCCTATCTGTTCAATAATGCAAATAGTTACCTGAAGAGCTGAGCTTTTAGCATGGGGCTTGGTCCAAATTCCACCAATATCAACTGAAATATTGCGAATTAGGTTCCTTATGAGAATCAAAGCTCATTTCACTGGCTCTACACTAACCATCATATTTTTCAGTAACTGACTCTCCTCTTGCACTTGGTCACTGCAGATATTAAATAAAATGGTTAAATACTGAAATACTACCGAAAGAATAAAAACCAAAACTAAATTATCTTGCCTGTTTTTTCCCCTCTCTCTTTTCAGTTTTGCAGCACAGGTCAGAACTTGATCCTGCTCATAACTCTGAATGGCTCTAGCAAGTGCTGCTTTTACCTGATAAATTTATTTCCAGAGTGAAGGTTCTTAATCCCTCAGTTTATTTGTGATCTGTTTTCTTGGATGACTTCAGATTGTCCAAAGCTCATTGGGCACATGTTGAATCAGTCTGAAATGACCTTAAGTTCTGTTGGTGCTGTTCCCTGTGGAAGTTATACGAAGTCCAAAATTCATGTAGCTTGGTTTACAGCCAGGGTAACAAGTAGTAAACCTACAAATATATTACAATAAAAACAACTGACACGTGATCCTTGTTTGCTTTTTTTTGATAAACCCTCCCTGGCTAAGCAATTAGAAACTGTTTTATCTTTGATTTTCTGCTCAATCTGCTAAATCCTGACACTTTCCAACACTTTTACCCACTGTTACAGAACTGGATAGTCCGATTTGAGATACCAGAGAATTATCTTATGAATAGTACAAAACATACTCAAACCTTTAGAGAGAAGAGCTGTGAGGGACTCAGCTACAGCAGCAAACTCCATGTTCTATAGAATTTTCTTTTCACCATTCCCTCTTTTTACCCAGACACTCTCTATTAAACCCAATACCGTGAATTCCAAAATGAAGAAATAGTGAATAAGGAAAGGATCATCTTTTGAAAAGCGTATTTATTAGCCAGGGTAAAAGTCATCTTGTGCAGGGTTGAGTCACAAATATATAGAGAGGAGAATCTATATAAGAGCAGGGAAGTATTTCTACAACATTTTATTAATTATGAAAACATATATAAATGTATAGATATACAGAGAAAGAGAAACATGTGTGTATATCACACACAATCACTTAGCTCTGACTGCACTTTAAGGTCTTGATAGCACCGTAGGTTTTGTCTGCTGAAGCAGTAAGGTACTTAGTAGCAGTAAGGTAGACATGAACAGTCCACTTGAATCCCATTACTCATAAGTTTAAAGTCAGGTATACATTAAACACCTTTAAGGTAAGAAACTAGAAAGGTTTCTGGCACAACAAACTTTTGGCACAGTTTACATCGCCCACCAAACAACGATACATACAGTCATGCCCCTCCAGCTCTCCATGTATTTTTAAACAACATGTACATTTATAAAGCTGACACTAAAGTATGTATGGAACATGAAGTTTATATATAACCTACACTCTCCTGCTTTTGTTTGAAGTTTCCTTTCCATGCTCTTGATTCATTGCTTCACATCTCCTCTTTTCTTTGTAAAAAACTCCCTCCTGCTTGCACTCTGACTTAATAGACTGTACAGTGGGGAGGTCTCCTCTTTACTGTCATGAAATTATTGAATATAACAGTAATACATTCCAGGAAGCAATCCCTGGATAAGGCAGTCCTCCTTTACTCTTCCTGGAATGGGCTACTCAGTTCTTTGCAAAGGCAACATTACTACTGGAGCTCAGGGAGTACACTGCAACTGAAAAGAAGTGGAAGCACCATATCTTCACAGATCACATACAGAATCATACATACAAACAATATTTACATTAAAAAAGAAAAAGCTGAAATTAGACGGCCAGGATTCCAAATTTGGAAATGTACTTCACGCTGCAGGCATGGAGAAAACCATCCACCCATGGAAATCCAGTTTCCTCTGGAACACCATAATGTAGATGTAGAAAATAAAGAATATTACTAATAAAACCCTCTCAAACCTATGTTAGTTGGGAAAGTGAGGAGTGTTCCAAACTACAGGCCATTTTCTAGACCCAAAATTGGTGAAAATTTTATAGTCACACAAGTAGCAGCTTAAAGGAACTCAGAACAAACACCTTTCCTAACAGCCTGGACAGTTAACAGCAAACCCCTTCTTATTAGGGGGGACAACACTTATCACACAGAAAACTTCTTAAAATTTCAACACCTATAATATAAATATTCAAAACAGCTATAAGAAGAGGAAAAGAAAACCAAACACATTTCAGAATGCCATTTGAAATAAATCAATCTCCATGGTGAAATGGAAATTTATTAGCCAAGTGTTTTAATAAGACCTTCCAAGAGCCAACATAGAATCAATGTCTGAGGGGAAGTCCAGCTCATCAGGCTACACCAGCAATACTTACTGACATATTCTCCCTTTAATAATGTATTATGTTGACTTACACTTGATATGAGTTGTCATGTCTTAACAGTAAATACAACCATAAAGCAATGAGAAATATAAGCAGGATGATGACAATAATTGTACTGTCTTGACTTGAATAAAATTGCTGAACAGTAAATGAGATTACTAGCCTAAAGATAATCTTAATTTAAATGTGCAGCTGCATTTATCTCATCTCAGATGCAATTTTCCAAAGTGCTTAAAAAAAATAATACCAGGCAGACATCTAATAGAAACATTTAAATCTGAAGGTTTTAAGGGTAATTAAAAGTGCCCTCATATGTTTTGTTCTATTGCCATATTTTATAACAAGCAGTAATTTTCAGGTCATACTAGAAAAATGAGGGAACTTCTTAAATTGTTGTAACTTTTCCTGCCTTTAATACCATTTTCTGATTTTTGGTGGAATGTCTTTGATGGATAGAAGATGTAATAGTTAATAGTCTATCCTGTACAATGCAATTTTCTTGTAAGCATTGCAAAGCATTAGAAAACCTTTAGAAAATAATTTGAAAATATTACTTAGCCTACCAAGTCTAAATAGCAGCTAATGTGCCAATTTTTGCTATTAAAGGATTATGCTGACAAGCTTAATTAGAAGAATCACAAACAGAAGCTGTGCTTTCATTGTATTTGCATATATGCCTGGCTCCAGAATGATGAGATTTCCCTGAAAACACTTTTTTCTCTTTATCAATATTAGACAATATATTGAATATATGCAATAGGTAAGTGCTCCTGCCAGAGATTTGCAATCCAAGTTTGATTGCAGATTCTTGGGCAAGAGAGAGAATCCTGACTGGCACAATGCAACCTCTCAGAAGTAAAAAAACCCTAAAACTCAAACCAGCCTCAAAGCTGGCTGAGAGAAATACTTCTGAAAGGATTAAAATCTTGTTGCAACACTATAAAATGAAGATTTTTACCAGATATGAGAGTCAGTGTCTTGGTGAAAATACCTCATGCATTCTTCATGCTCTCTTCCAGATTTCCTAAGCCATTATCACTCTTAAGCAATATTTATTACTAGTTATGTTACTTCACAGTGGATAGGGAGTATTTTCTGTACCCAAAATTCTTCATGCACCTTTCCAGGTGCAGTTCCATTTATAGCAGTAAATACAATTTTCAACTACAAAGACTCTTTTACATAACATGACCTGGAACACAGGTGGTATATTAAATGTTTTAAGGAGTATTAAGGCTACCATCACTCGAGTTTTCCTTTTTCCTCAAATAAATTCACACCTGAATTGTACATCTGTTAATGCAATAAGTTTTTGTTCACAGTAAACATCAGCTCTAAGAGCAATAAACTAGGAGTGCTGTGAGAAAATAAGAGTGAGGCAATGTAGCAATTAGTAACAGCAACAAAAAAATGCCATTTGAATCCGAGCATAGAAATATATTTACAACATAGATTTCTATTCTGATAGATATCTAAAGTCCCTATAGTCATATATAATAGGGCCAGGGCATTTTTAGGGCACTATAAAATCGTCTTCAGATATATGTGTAAAATGCATGAGCTGAACCAAATTCCCTGGTTTCCCCAGATCAATAAAATTCCCATTTTTCCCCAATAAATACTGGAGTGTTATAGCCAGCTCAGATGCAGGATTCCATACTGAAAGTTGAAAGTATAGTGAGATTACTCCTACACCTCTTGCAGAGGACTGGTGGCAGTGGTTTTCTGGAAGGCTATACAAATCATTATCCATTTGGGGTCCAGCACTCTACTACCCTCCACTAACCCTTGAGAGGTGAACTTCACTGGGATAGTTGCATAAAATCCTTACAGGATTGCTTATGCCATCATAATATCCCAAGATCCTTCTCCTGTTTGGACAGATGGAAACTAGAAGTGTTCTGGTGAATGCCTGCCCTTCTATGAGCTATCTGTCTCCCAACAGGTCACAGTGCTCTTCCCACAGACTTATCCATGGTAGAAAGTGGCCTCAGAATACAAATACCTCCCTCTGTTCCCACATTTGAATGCTTCTGCATGTAGCTCTGTTTGCCTCAATATGAGGATTTGTATTGATCTTCATTTGAAAGGCAATTCTTTTTATAATTGATAATTTTTCATTCCTTCACAACTCCAGGCTGGCATTTAATAACAAACTCCAGCAGCCTGTAGAAGTGCTGAAATGTAAAGGTCAAGGACAAAACAGAAGCTCTCATGAATTGCAGCTCTCACACCAAGTTCCTTACCAAGACGTTTTTTGAATTAACAAGTTCCGTTGGTGCTGAGCAAGTGTAAGAAAAGGGATCTGGTTTATCATCTGAGTTACATTAAATAAAACTTCTTTTTCCACCTGGCTCCGAATGTCTGACTGTTCTGACCATCCACAGTTCTGACCTTGACTTTGCCACCTCATACAACATGCAGGCCAAGTCTGAAAAATGTAGTTCTCACAAGTCACAAAAACCAAATGCCAACTATAATTCACAGTGTGATAAAATGTCCCAAGACGGATGAGTCGAACTCTGTAGCAAATTAATCTGTTACTTTCTCTACCTTTTATGGTAAAAGTGTTTGGAGGTTTAATCAATGAAATCCCCTTTTCAAAATGTTTTTAAGCATTGAGGCAGACTGATCCCTTCCTCAATTACAGCCCACCATGCCTTAAAAAGTAGTAATTCCTTTTTTGCCACTCCTCCTAGAAGGATTCACATTCTATCCACAAGCATCAATCAACTTACAGTCTAGATTTACTTTAGTAATGTACTTCTCGAAAAACATTTTTTACTTTTTGCTCTGATCCTCTGGAACTCATATTTTTTCCAGTATAATGTTCAGTATTTCTTTGCTCCTTTTTGTTCCCTATCAAAATATAAATTTATTTATCATAATCATTATTCCTTAACTCTCCTACTGATGATATCCAATTATATGTTCTGAGTAAATACAGTCTCTTAATTCAGTACAACTGCACAATACCATATTATTTCTTCATGCTGCTGACTTTATATTCCTCCAATTTTTATAATGATCCCATGAAAGTTGTTCTAGTACTTCAAAAAATGTAACAGTTTAAAAGCAAGTCTATAGATATTACGAGTTATGTTTAATGCTGACATAAGACTGATGTTGTCTGTTTATACCTGCTACATCATTGATGATTCATCACAGCATCTATGGAATTTGGGATGGGAAAACTTGCCATGAATTCATGTTTTTTCCTTCGTTGTATTTCCATTGCCATTATACTTTTCTGAAGTATGTTTTCGCTTTTCTTTTTAATAATTCCTATCATTTTAGCATTATGCATTTAGGAGACAACTTCCACATAAAGATTTAGCTTGTGGTGTTTGAGTCATTCTTTCATGACTATTGTAAATAAAACCTCCATGTCAAATCAAGTATATGACTCATCTAATTAATGGGCATAAAGTGTCATAAAAAAGAACTTAATTCAAAACACAAAGTCTTTCAAACTGACCTCCTTCTGTACTAGCAATGTCTACAGTAATGTTAACATGAGGCAGCTGGGAGTTGCTAGAAAGACTAACAAAGGGTGGAGGAGGAGTTGCAACCAGAAACAGAAATCTAGAAGTCTTTCCATTTCCAGAAAACAGATACAATACTGGATAGTCTGATATTATTTTCTTTTAGAAAATGATGGATGCTATGTTGAGTATTTTCGGTCATTACAGTTTCAAAGGAGTAAAATATAAAATGTGATGATACGTATCCAGTTTTACTTTCTGTGTTAATAATATCTATCCAGTTTTTCTTTATGACTTCTGAAGTTCTGTGTACTTGTATGCTGCAGCACAGCCAGCTCTGTGTCATATCTAATTATTACTTCTAGGGGAAAAGATGAAAATGAAGAATTGATGTGTTCATTTGCATGTGACAAATATACAGATAGATGAAGGTTTAGTTCAATTTCATCTAACCATAAACACATAGAAGTGAGGCGTCCAGCCTAAGCTAGTTATCTAGGCTGTCTTTAGAAACATGGTTCTTCAGAAGAACCCGTTCAAGCATCATGGGCAATTATTCTGGATTAGGAGGAATCCCCTTCTGAAGATAATTCTGCTGAATGCAGAGGAATCATAACTAACAAGAACAGATTTGACTTTTGCATTTGAGGTGGTGAAAGTTTGGGGTAAAAGATGTACTCTGCATGATTTCACTAAGACCATATAACCTGGTGAAGACAGAATCAAAAGAATATTGGTCTCATGAGTCCATTAACCACAAGAACCTTCCCTGGGCAGCTGTATGACTCAAATGTTTGCTATAACAGACACAGCTCATCCATCAAGCAGCAGAAACTGATAGTCAATTCAGTTACCAAAAATGGCACTTTTATGGTTCACAGTTGATCCACATGGATATTTCAGAGAACATTGTTGATCTGCCCAGAGAAATGAAGTTCCCAGGTCATTCACTCACAGGCCATGAGGTATTGAGCATATATAGACCTGCATGTAGCTGGTAGCACCCCACATTTCATGCTTTTTGAGACTGGGTAAAAAATATTAAAAAAAATGTGGAAGTTAAAGAGAAACAAAATGACTTTTTTTTCAATGCTAGGACAATGTCTACGTATCCCTTATTAAGAACTGCAGAAAAATGGAATGTCATTTTTTATTCTTTCTTTTTTCACAGAAATCCCTCCACACATGTTCTTTCTTCACTGTCCCTATGTCTGCAACAAGATTCTAGTTTCAAGAACTTCTTCCTTTCTTTACCCAAAAACTTTCTAAATATGGTAGCAGTCTCCCTTAGCCACTGACTAAAGTATCCCCAAATTGTCTTTTACAACACTATTTTTATATATAAAAGAGTACGTTAAAGTACTTTTAAAAGTATTTTTTATAAGAAAAAAGGTGTTACTTGTTTTGGAAAGTCCATTATTCCATTTGAAGAGCTAAAGAGCATTCTCATGGTAAGCGATAAAAAAGCACCAGGACTTAGTAGATGTGTAGTAGGAATTATAGCTGCATCTTTCAAGTAGATCTTGTGTTGCAGAAGAAAATGTTCAAAAACCTGTTGATTTTGATTATAATAACTCATGGAATTCCATCCACTCAGATGCAACCATAAAGTAGGACATGTGTTATAAAAAACCACAGAAAAACAATGTTCAAGTGGGTGAGCTGCTGAAGTGAAGCTGAGGTAGGCTTGGCTCAAGAGAAAAAAGGATTCCATCTGTTCTTGCACTTCTTCAATATCCTCTTGGATACTTAAAATTATATGACACATATATTCCGATCCTGAAAAATTAAGAGATACTTTCTGGATGGTAAAGGCAGACCTGAAGGAAAAGCATCAAAAATAATGTTCCATGGACTTTGTTTTCTGCCTTGCTGGGGGAAAAAAGCCTCCATCAAACACAGCCTTCAGAGCATCTATAAAAACACATGCTTCCCTGGGGCTACAGAAGGCAAGTTCTGTTTTACCTCTCCCTTTACATCAATTTCCTAGCACTATTCTGCCTTTTTTTTCCTCTTCTCTTCTTTTCTCCAAGCTCAGTCTCCTGGCTGACTAATGTAACAGCCTTTCCTTTATCTTCCATTTTACAATCTCTATCTGTGACTTCACAAGCTCACCTACCACTGCTGTTTTCCCTAGTCCTAACTAGAGGCAGAAGATGGATGAAGTGGTGCAAAGATGAGAGATAGGTGTGGTAGAGGAACATTTGGTCCATTACCTCACTTCCATAAGTGAAATCGCCCATGAAAATACCTTGCATTTCTGCTGTTATACCCTAAGCTTTGACTGTATTGAGATCACCCTGCTTCCCTCCATTGTCATTTCTGTGCCCTCTGTAAACACATGCCAATAATATCTAATGGGTCTTCTACTTTCAAATCCTATTTCCGTTCAAAAGTGCTCTGCCTCTATCACAAAATGTGTCCTGATTCCCCCTCTGCTCTGCATGCTAGACTCAAGTGTCTTCTGCTGGGAGTAAAACAGCTTAACTAGCTGCTGTCAGCAAACTCATCCCCATTTCCTTTAATTCTACTCATCAATACTTACTGAAGACAGCAACCATCTCAGGAATGGCTGCAGTCTCTTCTACAGAGAACAGATATATGTTACAATTTATTTCAGCAAAGTGTGTTTATGGAAAAGAGAAAATGCTTCAACTTTTTTGGCAATGAGCAAATAATAATAATAAATAAAAATGGGCAAAATTGAAAATGCAGGATGTAAAATGACCTAACGCAGGTGAAAATGAAAATACTGTTTCAAGACTACCTTGGACTGCATGTTTTTCCAGATTGCTATAGCACTTGAGAATTTGCTTGAGCTCAGCTCTTTGCTCACTTCCCATGCTGCAGCAATCCATACTTTCTTAACCAGCACAGAGTGGCACCTCTATTGTATTTAGATGCTTGAGTGTACATGAGGGAACATACTCCCTATCACACCTTCTACGACTGCCTAAAACAAAGGTAACAGTGGGACTTTGGGCATGCAGGAACAGCCTGACAGTGGTCAGTACTTACACAGAAAGCCTCCAAGTGGAACCAAGGGCATTGCAGGAAGTGGTGGTGGTGATGTGAGATTGCAGCTGGCCTGCTTCTCTCCAGGCCAATACAACCTCAAAACTAAGCACAAGCTGAGACAGTGGTGAAGTATTACACCTACTACTACCTACTACTAACCTAATGACATAAACCCAAACTCTGAACAGCTTGAGGTCAAGGAAGATGGCAATATAAGTGTTGCAAGAAAAAAAAAACAAAATCATGGTGTTGTAATTAAGATCCTCCACTGACAAAAAGAAGTCTTGCATGACTTGGCAATTGGCAGTACATTTCTGAAACAAAGTAGTGCTGTTCAATTAAACTGTTATTCTATCTGATGGAGCTGCTTGTGTAGAAAGAAGTTATTTAATGGTATTATCAGCAGAAAGTCTTCTTTCCTGTAGACCAGCTCTTCATAATTGGACTGTAAAAAAACCCTTTACTCATGGATTGCTTAGAGCATGCTCTTTAGAGCAGAATTCATTCTTTAGGATCTTGTGATATCTACTGTAATGGGCCTCCAAAGCATTTCTGACAATTCCAATAAACATCCCTATTTTCATCACATTCTAATTTGGTTAATTAGTTTTTTATGCACGCTTTTGCCCTAATACAATTCATATTCTTAAATACTTTCATATTTTTCAAGTGCTGTTGTATCTTTTTGAAACTGCAACAACCTTTTAAAAGATGGTTGTATTGCGTCAATAAAAAATACTGCAAGTGAAATATTTTGTATGCTTTGCAGAGAAAAGGGATGTATACAACTCATCATTTTTTTAAAAAGTACATCTTAGGAGGCACATGTAGATACTCTTCTGCTGCTGTTTTACACCTAAGAAGAAGAAAAGAGAGAGGGAAAGACACAAAAACGTGGGGAAAGGAGAAGAAGACAATAAGAAAGAGAAAGTTAAATGAAGTAAATACCAGGAAGGTGACTGAAAGTGGAAGGAATACACATGAATTTCCAAACATCTCTTGGAAAAGCAATATAATTCTCACACACTTTTACCTAGACTACCTTTGCTCAGTTACTTTTTTCCTTTTGTGGGGAAAAATCTTCAGCTTTTCCTGTTTTGGAATCTATGTCTTCACAACTTAATATTCCAACCTCAGTTTTGTATGATGATGACTCTAATTTTTTCCCCAGGTCCTCTTGAGAATTGTCAGAAGATATGTGAAAACAGCATCAATCCCTTTATTAAGGTCATTTAACAATCCTCATGATATTTATTTCCCCAGCTGTTTTCTTAATAACCCTAATACTTCTATAATTTGCAATGGTACTTTGAAATTCATCCAAGAGTTAGCAGCCATCAAGATGTCCTCAAGCTAACCTGTTTGTACTTGGCCAAATTATAAGTTTCAGAAAATCATTATTTGTATACTTTGCTGTGAGGGTTTGCCAAAAGCATGTTGTTAAAACCTTCCAAATTTATCATAAGGATCTTAATTTTCTACTGACTTGATTTGATTAAACTTTGTTCATCAAAACACTCATTGGTGGACCAATCTCCCAAACTAGAAACAGAACCATATTTCTAATATAAGAGCAGTGTCTCATGCAACCCATTGATGCTCTAAGAGTGCTATGGAAACTGGAATTCCCATTTCAGAAAAAATAAAAATAAAAATCCCTGAAGATGCAGAGGAGAGTATTTTTGAACAAATATCACACTTCTTATCACATAGAAATGCCACTTTTTCTTTTTTTTAAACTCAAGCTACCACTCAATGATCAAATATTTTCAGTCTCCATGAAGTATCTGGAGTACCCTCACCATGAGCAAGCGCTGCAAAAGTGAACAGCTAACACAGTCTGAATTTCACCAAAACTGAGACTTTTGATGTCAATACTACCATTGAAAAAAGGTTATACTGGGAAAGTTCCAATCAACCCGGGTTATCCTATTTTTTTGAGAGCCTGGCCACACTGCAAATCAAAGGAGAGACAAATCCAGAAGTCGTGTTTGCTTCAGATCATATGTAGGTCAGAGGTAACTCACATTCACATATACTACAATTCCCAAAGCAGTTGCCAGGAGCAAAGGGACTTAGTCTGGGCACTAAGGAAAGGCTGCACATCTTGACAAGTACCACACACAAAAATTTTAGGCAATTTATTTGGCATCAAACCTGAATGCAGGACCCTGAAACGTATCCACAATGTTTGCTTCAGATCATATGTAGGTCAGAGGTAACTCACATTCACATATACTACAATTCCCAAAGCAGTTGCCAGGAGCAAAGGGACTTAGTCTGGGCACTAAGGAAAGGCTGCACATCTTGACAAGTACCACACACAAAAATTTTAGGCAATTTATTTGGCATCAAACCTGAATGCAGGACCCTGAAACGTATCCACAAGGTTTCTTTTATTTTTCCTGCTTCCTGTTTCCAACTGTGACATTTCAAGTTGTATAAATAACGAAATAAGGAGCCTAAAGAAGGAGCATCGTTCATTATCTAACATGGATTTATCTCAGAACATAAGTCACTGATCAGTGGTTATAATCAAAGGCTGAAATAATTTAATTAAAAGACAAGTTATGCTGAGGCCATTCCCTGTCATTTAACCTGGGAGCTGAAACTTGCCCTTTATACTCAGCCATTCACTTTTTGGGAGTCCTCCCTGTCTTCCTCTTCCTATTTCATCTTTCATCAGATATATATTTTTCACAGGCAGATCTTTGTATCAGAACTTTGGTACCACAGAGGAGTAAACTAAATAACCTCCCAAGATCCCTCTAGCTTATATTTAATGGTTGAATTAATTAATGTTATCTCTTTAATATGATCATGCTAAAAAAGATGGCCCTGGTTTGAAATCATAAAAACAGAACTATATGACAATTGAAAATTATGGATTTTGGGTTTATTCTGTTTAGAATCTATTCTTTAAGCTTAACTAGATAGCTTGCATAAGAAGAAAGTAAAATGCAATTGCAGACACTGTAAAACAGACAAGAGAACTGAGAAAACTGCCATTAAACTACTGAACTCTCCTAAAATATAAAGTGGACAAACAACATTATTATTTTAGGTAAAAGGCAAAGACATTATGTGTAAAATACAGCATTGAAAAGTGAAAATAGGATATTATAGTGCTACATTAATTTGTGTAAGGAGGAAGCTAAACCAGTTTAATAGTTGCACCTTTTCTGTTAGGAAACAAAAACACAAAAAACCTGCCCCAAAAATCCCAACAGTCCATTTCTACTCAGCACATACATGAAGAAGAGATGAATGATTTCTAAACCTGAAATCCAAAGCAGTGGAGGGAGTTTTAGTACAGCAAGTGAAAAACTTCAAAATTACTGTTTAGTCAATTCTTTCCCCTGCAGTGCACAGTGTTTCAACACCGTATCTTTTTCCACTTCCTTCCTCCCACATAATAAATCAGCAATATTTTCTGGTATTTTCCAGACAGCAGATGCAATGTTTACCCTGCTTTTTGATAACGATGAAAAGTATCTTAAACAGTAAATATTCAGCTTTGCTGCCAACCACTTCATTTTTCTAT
>NW_008679827.1:20460-25084 GCF_000695815.1 Acanthisitta chloris | reverse complement strand
ATGATGCTCTTCAACATGGAGCAACATTACAATGATGCTCTTCAATTCAATGTGGAGCACCATGCCAATGATGCGCTCCAATGTGGAGCAAAATCCTGGTGATGCTCTTCAAACTAGAGCACCATGCTGATGATGCTCTGCAACATGGAGCAACATCCAATGATGCTCTTCAACATGGAGCAACATCCAATGATGCTCTTCAACATGGAGCAACATCCAATGATGCTCTTCAACATGGAGCAACATCCAATGATGCTCTTCAACATGGAGCAACATCCAATGATGCTCTTCAACATGGAGCAACATCCAATGATGCTCTTCAACGCGGAGCAACATTCCAATGATGCTCTTCAAACCAGAGCACCATGCCAATGATGCTCTTCAACGTGGAGCAACATCCAGTGATGCTCTTCAATGTGGAGCACCATGCCAATGATGCTCTACAACGTGGAGCAACATCCAATGATGCTCTTCAACATGGAGCAACATCCAATGATGCTCTTCAACATGGAGCAACATCCAATGATGCTCTTCAACATGGAGCAACATCCAGTGATGCTCTTCAACATCTCTTCAACGTGGAGCAACATCTTGGTGGTGCTCTTCAACATGTGGAGCACCATGCCAACGATGCTCTTCAGCCAGGGCAGAGATGGGGGAGATGCTGAGGGGTTGGATGAGGGTTGTTCCATGCAGCCATGGTCAGACCACCTCCCGCCACACGCGAGCGCCGTCGGCGGGGATGGATGCGACATGCCTTGGACACGCACCCGCGGTGGGGCTGGAGCCCCTCTCACCTGAGCTGGTGGTAAAGGTTATGTACGAGTGCTCGCTGGGGCTAGACCATATGGGGAACACCCACAGCTTGTACATCATCCCCGGCGTCAGATCCGCCAGCTGCACTGAGGAAGGGGTTTGAGCCTTAACAGGGATAGACCTCTCGGTCTTGTTACCTGGGGAACAGAAACCACACATCAAACCCAGCCCAGGGAGGGTCCCACAGCCCCGTGGGGACACTGCAGCACTGCTTTGTGCTCTCCCTGGTGCTGGGCAGCAGTGACACAGCTCCGTGGGCAAGGAGCTGCTCAAGTTGTGTGATCGTTCCTCTCAGCTCCATGGGCAAGGAGCTGCTGAGAGCTTTGTGATTGTTCCTCACAGTTCCATGGTCAAGGAGCTGCTAAGAGCCATGTGATCCTTCCCCCACAGCTCCATGGTCAAGGAATTGCTAATGTCTATGTGATCCTTCCTCTAATGGCTTTGTGATCATTCCTCACAGCTCCTTGGTCAAGGAGTTGCTAACTGTTTTGTGATCTTCCCCCATAGCTCCATGGTCAAGGAATTGCTAATGTCTATGTGATCATTCCTCATAGCTCCATGGCCAAGGAGTTGCTAACCATTTTGTGATTTTTTTTCCCCCCCAGCTCCTTGGTCAAGGAGTTGCTAACTGTTTTGTGATCTTCCCCCATAGCTCCATGGTCAAGGAATTGCTAATGTCTATGTGATCATTCCTCATAGCTCCATGGCCAAGGAGTTGCTAACCATTTTGTGATTTTTTTTCCCCCCCAGCTCCTTGGTCAAGGAGTTGCTAACTGTTTTGTGATCTTCCCCCATAGCTCCATGGTCAAGGAATTGCTAATGTCTATGTGATCCTTCCTCTAATGGCTTTGTGATCATTCCTCACAGCTTCATGGTCAAGGAGTTGCTAACTGTTTTGTGATCTTCCCCCATAGCTCCATGGTCAAGGAATTGCTAATGTCTATGTGATCATTCCTCATAGCTCCATGGCCAAGGAGTTGCTAACCATTTTGTGATTTTTTTTCCCCCCCAGCTCCTTGGTCAAGGAGTTGCTAACCATTTTATGATTTTTTTCCCTCACAGCTCCATGGTCAAGGAACTGCTAATGTCTATGTGATCCTTCCTCTAATGGCTTTGTGATCATTCCTCACAGCTTCATGGTCAAGGAGTTGCTAACCATTTTATGATTTTTTCCCTCCCAGCTCCATGGTCAAGGAATTGCTAATGTCTATGTGATCCTTCCTCTAATGGCTTTGTGATCATTCCTCACAGCTTCATGGTCAAGGAGTTGCTAACCATTTTATGATTTTTTCCCTCCCAGCTCCATGGTCAAGGAATTGCTAATGTCTATGTGATCCTTCCTCTAATGGCTTTGTGATCATTCCTCACAGCTTCATGGTCAAGGAGTTGCTAACCATTTTATGATTTTTTCCCTCCCAGCTCCATGGTCAAGGAATTGCTAATGTCTATGTGATCCTTCCTCTAATGGCTTTGTGATCATTCCTCACAGCTTCATGGTCAAGGAGTTGCTAACCATTTTATGATTTTTTCCCTCCCAGCTCCATGGTCAAGGAATTGCTAATGTCTATGTGATCCTTCCTCTAATGGCTTTGTGATCATTCCTCACAGCTTCATGGTCAAGGAGTTGCTAACCATTTTATGATTTTTTTCCCTCACAGCTCCATGGTCAAGGAACTGCTGTCTCTGCAATCATTCCTCTACTGGCTTTTTGTGATGGTTCCTCACAGCACTATGGTCAAGGAGCTGCCAAGAGCTTTGTGATCCTCCTCACAGCTTTGTGGTCAAGATGCTGCTAAGGTCTGTATGATTGTTCCTCTAATGGCTTTGTGATCATTCCTCACTGCTCCATGGTCAAGGAGCTGCTAAGGGAAGGAGAAATGTGGCTTTGAGGATTTTTGGTGCCACCAAAAAGGATAGGGAACTGTGACTGTCTGGGAAGGGTTGAAATCTCCAAGCTTTCCTCCCTTGGCCATCTGGAAAGGGTATCCTGAGGGATCACTGCTGCTCCAGCCCATCCTGAGCACTCTGGGAAGGCAATGCCTGTATTTTGTACTTCCCAGAGATGGGAGAAAACAGGGCAGGCAGTGGGTGCTTTGAGAGCTGGAATATTTGGTATTTAGGGCTTGGCAAGCTGCAGTGTATCCTGAATTATGAGGTTTATGGCCTGCTGAAGCCCTGGGGGCTGCAGAGCCAGCCCAGGCACTGGCTGCACTTCAGGAAGGGTTTTTTCAAGGAGAATTCAAGGTCATCTCTTAAAGCATGTGGTAAATAGCCAGGAGTGGTTTGCTGTCTGTGCTTACACTTGGATTGGTGACTTTAAATGCTGCTTTCAGCCTGGCCTAGGAGCTGATGTGAGGGCTGAGAGAGCTGGGAAATAAAGCCAGAGAGGAGCAGGAGTCAGCACTGCCTAGCTATAAACCCCCAAGAGAACCAACAGCACATAAATGTCTTTCTAAACCAGCACCAAACCCAGAGGTTGTGGCCCTCAGGTCCCACACCAGTATGGAGCCTTACAGTGTTAGGAGACAATGATATTGGATACAACAGGAGGTTTGGGATCATAGAGGATTCTGCCAACTCCAGGTTCAAGCAGCTCATCTGCAAAGGCATTTCAACTGCTCTCCAATTTCCAGCCATTTCAGACTTATGTCTATTTTGAAGGCTCTTTACATTGACCAACATCCAGCCCAGCTCAACAAACAGGTCCCAAAGGAGCAGCTTTGCTCATCTCACAGTTGGTGCAAGGAGGGGGAATCACTTGAGGATCACCAGGATTAGCTCTGGTCTACTCTAAACAGCCATGACCACGACCTTTTCCTCTCCCACCCTGCACCTGACATGGAGCATCACTCCATGCAGCTAAGAGAAGGAGCTGGCAGGATCTCTAGTGGCACCACCACCCTGTAGAGTCCCCACGCGATCTGATGCTTACTGGTGATATACTTAACCACAAAGTCAGTTCCTGCAGAGTAATTGTGGCTCCAGGTGATGTTTGCCCAGTTACTATTAGCCATAGCTCTTATGTCCCATATGGATGATCCATTGGTGGCTGGTGGACAGGTTAGAAGAGGAGTTAGTATTGTGGATTAGACACCCAGGAGACCTCAGCTAGCAGTTAGGGGATGGTAAAACCTAACAAAATCCTTCCTGAAGTTAATGCTTTGAGCTTCACCCAAGTGTGCTAAGGACTTCGTGTTGTTATCAAGATCCTCAACATTTTTGGGGAGGAGTTTTGGCAGCAGGAGCTCATTGTGTGTTGGTGTTTAAGCCCAGCTGCTCTCAGCTTATCTTTGGAGGCTGAAGACTCGTGTGGCACATCCCTGAGGATCTGAGTGAGGAGGGGAATCTCCTGTCCACGTGACTGTGGGAGATGTGCATGAGTGCACATGGACTCGGTGCCACAGCTGAGGAGCAAAGAGTGGGAGGGAAGGTTGTCATGTCCCTGGGCCTGGAGACAGCCAGTGGGGCAATGAAGTCACTCGTTTCTGATGGTGAAGTTAAGGATTGTCGACGTTGCTTTGGAGAGTGGATGAACTTCATTTCTAGTCAAGTAGAGCTAATCCTCTACTCGAGTCTGTGTTGGAGTGGTCTCAGAGAAGTTACACCTTGGGTTTAGTAGCAGTGTTATCGTTCAGGGGTTAGAGCTGACAAAACACAGCTCAATAGCTGCAGTCCCTGGGGTGAGGCCAACTCTGTGGCTTTGGGGCCACTGCAAGGACCTGCTGCTCTGGAGTGACCTAGAATCCCTCTGACAAACACCACGGTGCTGCCACCCCAGTGCCCTGTCTGCCTGCATTACAGCCTCTCC
>NW_008679827.1:14435-20415 GCF_000695815.1 Acanthisitta chloris | reverse complement strand
CCTGTCTCCTCTCCCTGCTCTGTGCCTCAGCACTTAATTACCTCTTTTCAATTAGTAATGTTTGCCCACGTAGTCACTTACCAGTGACTGAGGTGGTAGTGAGCTCACTTGTTACTAAGATGGGGGTGGCAGGGCCTCCCAGAATGTGGTTTTGGTGGGTTTTATCAACCATCCTGAGCTAATCTCATGCAAGAATATAAAGAAAGGGGGTTGAACTGACTAATAGAATCATCACAGAATAGGTTGGGTTGGAAGGGACCTTAAAGATCATCTTCTTCCACCCCATGCTGTGGGTAGGGACACTTTCCACTAGACCAGGTTGCTCCAAGCCCTGTCCAACTTTTGATTGCATTCCTAGCTTGATTTCTTTCTTTCTAACCTGACTGTAATCTCCATACCAACATCTAATGGCAGATACCACTACAGCAGTGTTTTACAAACCAGGCTCAGCAAGCTGCACCTCTCTAGAGCTAGTCAAACACACAGGGTAGGGAATATGCCTCCACCAAGACAGAGTTTGATCAGCATGTCCTAGCTGATTGCAGGAGAAGTTCATCTCGACCTGGTAACTCCCTGGCACACACCTGTGTGCTGTAAACCCACACACTCCCCCAGCTCTCCTCTGTGGGCTATGGCACCACAGAGAGCAGCAGCAGAAACCCAGAGACTTATATAAATGCTGACAGGTCTCTTAGCTAACAGCTGATGTGCTAAATTTGAAGTGACATCTCCTCCAGTAGCACCAGAACCCCTTTTGAATGGTACTGAGAGACAAGATGATAATACTTTGGAGACCTCTTGTAGGGTCTTCCACCTCCTTCCCAAACACTGCTGCTCAGTCAGCATCACAACACCCTGGGGAGAGTTGTTATCCCTGAGCCTGAGCCCAGGAGGGTGGGACAGAGCACCCTAAACTGCTAAGAGACACTGATGCACCTCAACTCCTGAGGCTGTGCCACCTCCAGTTCCTCCCAAAGCCATTCCTGGAGCCTTAAATTCCCCTGTGCCCATATCAACCTCAGTCTGAGCCAGAAACAGGGAAGGTCCCAGTAGGGTTAGAGGGGTTAGAGGAAAAGGAAAGTGCAGTACCCAACTCCTGCTTTGTGGTGGCTGCTGGAGCTCTCTCTGCAGCTGCTGTGGTGCTGGCGGCGCTGGTGGCAGCTGTACTGGTGGTACTGGTGGTGGTGGTGGTAGTTGTGGTGGTAGTTGTGGTGGTGGTTGTGTCGGTGGTGGTAGTTGTGTCGGTAGTTGGGGTAGTTGTGTCGGTGGTGGTGGTAGTTGTGTCGGTAGTTGGGGTGGTTGGAGCACTGGTTAGTTCAACTGTAGTTGGAGGGATCCCAGTTGCAGCTGGGAGAGGGAAACACTGACTTTGTAGACGAGGTGATGTCTCTCCCCAGGGTTTGTACTCACCCTCCCCAGCACTGGCCATGCTGGCACACAGTGGGAAGCAGAGCAGCACAGAGCTGGGACACAGGCAGCAAATCCCACTGGGAATGTGAGGCTGAACCTCTTTCCCCATGCAGGGATGGCCATGCACCCAGTGAGGGGTGAGGAGGAGGCAGCACGTGGGGGTTACCCCCAGCAAACTGTGTCTCTGCCCCCACAGTTTGGTCCCTGCCCAGGGCTGAAGGACCTGCTGCTCCTCTGCCTTTGCTCTGCCCCAGGGTTCAGCCACTCAGAGGGCATGGAAGAGGAAGCTGAGGGGTGTTTGGGGATGCACAGACTGTCCCCAGCCCATCATCCTCCCACCCCGAGCAGGACTATGCTGGGAGCACTCAGAGCTCCCTGGAAAATGAAATGGGATTTAGCTGTTAAGAACACACACTAATCCCATTTGTCGTGGGCCAGGCAAGCTGCAATTACATTAATTCAGCTGCCCCTGGCCTACACCTCCAGCATTTCTGAGCTGCCAATTCAGCCTGCAGCTCCTCAGCTCCTTCCCCCTGGTTTGTCTCTGCTCACACTGTGCCTGCTGATGGAGCAGCTTTAGCATTAAAGTGGATTTTGGCTCGTGGGGAGTGATGGATTGTGCTTTGCCATCACTGCCCCTTACAATTTACACTTAAACAAGGACATCCCAAGCTGTCCAGGGGGAAGGGCTGAGCAATTTGTTCTCTAAACAGTTCCCATCCATGTCTCCCCTGTGCTGTGTTTCCCAGTCAAGGGGAGAATATGCCCTTTGCACATTCCCACAGTGTGGGTGAGGGTCCCATTGCCTTGGGTCTGAAAACCTGCCAGCAGAAAATGCAGCTGAAATGTTGTTTCAGCTACCAAAGGGAACTCACTCAGAGGAGATTTACCCTCACATTAAATTGTATTTACTTACTCTCCCTGTAGATCAAGGGATTACACATCCCTCTGTAGGCAAATGAAACAGCCATTCTAAATATCACTCACAAACAAGAAGAGCTCGAGGAAAGCACTTTAAAAGGTGTCCCAGGTCTAAGCCAAGGCTTGATCTCTCACCAAGTCCATCCCCAAGGGGAAACAACCCCTAAAATCACAGCCCTGCCAGGGATCCAAGGGCAGAGCAGAGCAGTAGGTCATTCAGTCCATCTCCCTACTGCAACAGAACCACAGTTAGGGCACATCCCAAAAACACCAGCCCAGCCCAAGATGTGCCCCAAGAGCAGCCACAGCCATCCCAAAACATCAGCCCAGCCCAAGATATTCCCCAAGAGCAGCCACAGCCACCCCAAAACATCAGTCCAGCCCAAGATATGCCCCAAGAGCAGCCACAGCCACCCCAAAACATCAGTCCAGCCCAAGATATGCCCCAAGAGCAGAACATCCTCTCTGTGCTGGTCCCACACCATCCCAACCTCATGCAGCACCCAAATAAAGCCCCTGCCGTGCACGGGGGGATGTCCAGCCCAGGGGAGGAGGTGACAGGGAGGGCACCAGGCACAGCTTCATCCTTGTGTGTTTGTGGCATAGCCAAAAAAGTGATGCTGAGGGTTTTGCTGCTCTGAGTTTCTTTCCCCTGAATCGCTGCTGAAGGACTTGGCTGTGTCCTAAGGGCACACGTTGTGAAAGCCTTTGTAGGGCTGAGAAGAAGTGCTAAGATCTATCTCTGCTGATTCACAGAGGGTTGGGGAAGGTTAAGAGATTGGTGTCAGCAGGTTAATGTCACCATTAAGGCGATGGAGCTGCACTTCCTCCAGAGCTTGTTCCCTCCACAATCAACCAGCGCTGGCGACACCAGCTATTAGCTAATGCAGGCTCAGCATTCCCCTGGGAGCCCCTGGCTCCCCTCGAAGGGAAACAGAGCCCAGGAAGGCACAAAATAACTGGCTGGAAGGCAAGAGCTGGTGGAAAAACCTTTCAGCCTGCCCCGTGCCTCTCCCTCCCAGCACCGGCCAGGGCTGTCTGCATCACCCACCACTGCTGGGATGGCTTTAGCAGAAGGAGAGATTCAGCTTTAATACTCCTCTAGACCTTAGATGGGAAGAGATTATCTGGGATAAGTCCAAGCCTCGCTATCCCTGGTGCCAGGGCATCATCTTGCTGTCTGCCATGCAGCTCTGCACGCACACAGGTGAAGCTGCAGCCCCCAAAACTCTCCTGGATGCTGCTCTGACTGAAGCAATTGGGCATCAGGCTGAGCTGACAGTGATTCCAGGCAGGATTTGCCCACCCTGCAGTAGCCCTGGGGGAAGTGAGCCCCGAGAGCAGAGCTATCACATTGCATCAGGGTAACACTCACTCCTCAGCACACCCCGAGTGAGAGTGTTGGCACTGGGGAGGAAAATCAACCTGGCAGGAGGAGGAACAGGTCAAAAGTGGGATAGAGGGAGATGGAAAGCAGAGCTCAGAGAGGGGAGGATGGGAAGGCAGCACCAGGGCTCCTGCAGTCAGGGGGATTTAGCCCTAAGCTGCCCCAGGATGTGAAGCTCCAACCTCATTAGTGTTTCCATCCGAGCTGTGTGAGGGAGGAGAGCTCAGCTGGGAGATTTGGGCCAGAGAAGATGAGGGGCATTTATTTGCTGGGCTTTGAAATGCAGCCCCTAATGAGAGCTGGTTCCAGCTGGGGGGGGAGATGAAGGGAAGCTTTGACAGGGCTCAGAGCTCTCTAGCAGCCCCAAAAGCACAGGACAACCCCAACACAGGGCACAGACCCTGCCCAGGGCACCTGGGGGTGCCCTCACTGCCCACCACGTTAGGGCTGGTCAAGGAGGGACACACAGCAGTGCTCTAAAGGAGCTGGGGGACACAGAGAGCCAGGCTGGCATTCCCAGCACTGTAGGAATCACATCCATCCTCCTAGAGCTGTGATTGCACTGCTTCAGCAGTAAAAGGGTGCTGAGCTTTGCAGAGTGGCTGGAATGATTCCCTGCACTCCAGGCTTTGGGCAGCAGTTGCCTCAAGATTAGGCACAGCAGTTGGAATGTGTGATGGGGACAAAAAACCCTGACTGGAAGCAGAGGATGGAACAGGGAAGGAGCTGTCCCTTTCCCCAGCTCAGGGCAGAGCATCATCCTGAGCACCAGAGCTTCAAGCAGGCTCAACCCCCCCCAGGACCCCCAGGAAAGTCAGAGTAAAACCAGCACCAGCAATTCCCATCCTCCTGCTCCCAGCCCTCGTTCCTGGAAACCTCTAGCTGAGCACTCAGCTCATTACCAGGCTCCTCTTTAAGGCAGAGATGCTTTTCTGTCTGGGAGCTGCATTATTAGCCTGTCAGGGGCTGGAGAGGGGGGAGATGCAGCAATTAATAGTTGAGTAATGAGAGATGCTGAGCTCTTGGCTGCTGCACCATCAGTGGACCAGTAAAAGAGCCTAAACCTTACACACACACACACAAAAAAAACTCTGCATGAAGCTCAGATTAGGGAGAAACAGAGAGAAAGAACCATCAAAGCAAAAAGGAGATAGTTAAAGGGAGAGCCCTAAAGAGAGGACTCAAGCCCTGCCCTTAGTTCAGGGAGTAGTTGCTTTTTGTTGGCAAAATCCAGGCAACAATCCCCATCTCTTCTGCTCTTTAATTATTTAAAGCTGCTTTTAATGTGTTGTTAGGCTCTAGGAACAGCTTTCCCTTGGGTGTGTCTACAAAATAATTAGGCTTGGAGAAATTGGATTAATTTTTCATCGTTTTTGATGAGTGGCCAAATAGATTCTCAGAGATTTATTTGTTCTTCTCGCCCCCTCACAGCTCGAACAACAGGAGGAAACTGTAAAGTCTCTCCCAGAAAGTGTTGCAAATGTGATGTGAAAAGATAAGAAATTCAAGGCTAGAAAGGGGTGATTGAGCAGCCTCCAAAAGAGAGAGGTCAGCACTTCTTTCTGGCGCTAAAAGGAACAATAAGATCTTTCTCCTCCAGTTCCTAATTGTGGAGAGACAAGAAGGGAACAGAGAAAAGTCAGAGAAGTCAGTGTTTTTCCTTAAGGTCTAAACCCAATACCCTTTATGGTCCCTGATGGTGTTTTTCCATACACACAGATAGTATAGGAGCCAGTTTTGTCTTTTCCTCACTCCTAGCATAAATAAAAGCCCTTTTTAGATGTCCTTTCCCACATCACTCCTCTCTTTGTCCAGGTTTGGCTTAGGAAAAGCTTTACCTTTCCTAAGGGA
Source organism: Acanthisitta chloris (assembly GCF_000695815.1). NCBI lineage: Eukaryota > Metazoa > Chordata > Aves > Passeriformes > Acanthisittidae > Acanthisitta > Acanthisitta chloris. The sequence continues at coordinate 14,846 of NW_008679827.1, read as the reverse complement.
AACTCCCTGTGCTTCCCTTCGATTCCATCAAGCTGAACCACTTTCTCCTACACCCCCAGAACAGCTCTGACCCCTCTGTGTGAGGTTATCCCTGCAAAAAGAAAAAAGACCTTTTTCTCTCTCTTGGTGCCAACAGCCCATGGCAAAGAGCATTTCCCTGCAATTTAAGACAACTTTCACTGTGAATCCATAAAAATCCCCCGAAGTAGGTCAGGAAGAGGAGATGGGAAAGGTCAAGCAGCAATTTCACTTGGCCCCAGACTGGTTGGGGAGAGAAAAAGGCAAACACTGCTCAGACTGTGTAACAGCTCCTGTGCTGTGGCCTGAGGAGAGATGACATCCAGCTCCAGAGCAGGACAGGGATGTGAGCTGGAGCTTCTTGTGGCTGATACAGCTTTGATTCCTCCTGCT
>NW_008679827.1:2659-14418 GCF_000695815.1 Acanthisitta chloris | reverse complement strand
TGCTGAAGGCTCAGGGAGGAGGCTCAGAGTGTGGCTGGGGCAGCACTTAGTGATCTACTCCTTCACTTATTGCCTCTCAGGCTCCTTTCAGCTCTGCCCCTTCCTTCCTCCTTCCCATTGCACCTAGGAGAAGGTGACAAATGCCTGGCTGGGCTCAGTTCTTGGAGAATTAGCCCTTAAATAGTAACTCATCTGACTTCCAGGGCTCTAAGAAATGCAGGAGGAAATGAAACATGCTGAAGGATAAAGAGATAGTGTCATGTTCTCAGAGTTCAGCAATAGCCACTGCAAGCAGAAAAGGACTTTAGATGATCTTGAGCCACAAAGAAAATCCAGATTCTTAGGATGAGCTAAACCCTGGTTGAAGCAGGAGCTGTTCTCCTGCTGTAGAGGAGGAGCAGCAGCACAGCCCTGCAGGACCTGGAGGATAGAGATCCTCTAAGCCAAAAGGTGATGGATGTCCAGTCTCAGGCTCACACCACCCAACCAGAACAACTTTTTACCCCCTTTGGCTTTTTGTTGCTTTTAGGGAGGGAAAAACACATTAGGGAAAAGATTTGCATCTACTCAGGAAGGCAAAGAAATGCAAAACCATATTAAGTGGAGATGTCACTGCAACAAAATCAAAGGAGGAGAAACATCTCTGGGGCAGCAAAGGAAAACCTACAGGTGCAGAGAGCAGGTCCTGCACTTGTATCACCTGGGAAGAGTCTTCCCTAGGAAGTTGTTCATCCTAGAACAGCCCCAGGGCTGTGTCCAGCAAAGGCAAAGCAGCACCTTTTCTGCCTTTGGTGCAGAGAAACCAGTGCTGCTACTCCACACACACCAAAAGCTTTTCCACAGCATTTGGGGGATGTTCTGGCTGGCTGCACCCCCTGAGCTCTGCCACTCATCCCCTTCTGAGCCTGGAATGGGCTGCAATACACCTCAAAGTGTGTTTGTGTGTGGGAAAGTGGTGTCTGCAGTGCTTGTAAGAGGTGGGAATCCTCCTCTGGGCAACCAGGAGTTCTGCTTTGGGCTTTGCAGGCTGACACTGGGGCTTTGGTTTTCCATGGGAGCAGGAGAAGAGCTGCTCCCACTCCAAGAAAAGGTTTCTGTGCTGTAGGAAGAGCAACGAGGGCAAAGCCAGCAGTAGCCTCCATGCAGACATGCACAGCTGTGGCACAGACATCGTCCTTAACCCTTTCAATGGCACCTGAAAACAAAGGATTCTCCTGTACCAAAGCCCTGGCAAAGCCACCAGGAGGTTTGTGGCTTGTGCTGCTCATACCCTGCAACACATCCCTGTGTGGCTAAGGGTGCAGCTGCTCCAGAAGCAGCAGCACAGGCTCTTGGGTGGGGGGAAAATCCAGCTTAAATCCCACAGGGAAGAGCACAGGTGCTGGATAGGCACCACTGAGCCAGGGCTGACTGGAAACAGTCTGTATTTTGCAGGGTGGGGATGTTGAGGCTTAAAAGAGCAAAGGCTTTGTGCAGAGCTGGGATTAAAACCCACTTTAATAGGGGGAAAAAACACCCCTCCTTAATAGAACAAAAAACCCTCTTTAACAGGGTAAAAAAACCTCTTTAATGGGCAACTTGAGTCTCATTTGGGCTTGTACAGTCTGTGGCCACTGCAGTGCTTGGTGGCTTTGGCTATCATTAGGCATCTGGGAGGCTTTAAGCCTTGTGCAAAGAGATTTTGATCGTTGCATCCTCCCTGTGGAGCTTGTCCTTGGCTCTCCTGCCTTGGGGGGTGGGGTGGGGGGCTTTGCTTTTCCCTAAATAATTACCTAGGGCCAAATTGGACTGCTGAGCCTTCCTGTTGCCATTGAAAGGGTTAATGAAGTGCATGCTTAATTGGCAGCCCAGAAAGCACCTTGCCCCCATGCCTGTTACCTCCGGGGTACAGTACCTGGGGTTGGAGTAGCTTCAGAGGGCAGCACCAAGGAGAGAGAGAGAGAGAGAGAGAGAGGAGGAAACAGAGAGAGAAGGGAAGAGAAAACACAGCAATGTATAAACCATCCAGAACACACCAACAGGACACTCAGGATCACTTGCACACAGGCAGCAGAGAGTTGAGAGAAAGGGAGGAAAAGGCATCAGCCACGACCTGGAACCTTCCAGAGCTCAGAGCTGCTGGCACAGGGCAGGGAGAGCATGGACCAACCACACCAGGGTAGCACAGATGGCACTAAACACCCACCAGCTCTGCAGGGAAGGGGCCAGGGGAGTCCTCAAACCAAAGGTTTAAATGAGTGCTTAGATCTAATCCCTCCAAGGATGGTTTTGACACCTTGATTCTGCCTAGTGTCACATCAGAGCTCCTTGGCCTCTTATTCCTTGGGATCCTTGTGGGATCACAGCCCAGAGGGGTTTTAGTTAACATTTCCCAACTGGAGGAGTTTGGCAAGCAGAAAACAACCTCTGAATGCATTAATGGGCTTCATTTTCTTAACCTGCTTAGTTTCTTTCCATTCCAACCTCCTCTTTTTTCCCATACTTTGCAGGTACCTTCCCATCCCAGTGGGCACTCAGAGTTGCTTGTGGTACTTACTTGGCATGAGCAGAACTCACCTATGTCACGGTGTACCTCAAGGTCTTGGAGTTTTGAGGGCAAACTTTGCTGCATTTCTGTAAGTTGACTGTAAACTACTTGATTTTTTTCTTGCTGCTTAGTGGCCAATGCTTTATCCTTTCCAGCAGGGAAGTGCCACATCTGCCCCCCAAACCCTGCAGACAGGGCACCTTACCTGGTCACACAGGTGTAGGCTCTACCTGCTCTTTACTGACACAAATCCATGAGGTTTTATCCAACAGGAGTTGGTTCTGGCTGTTATTTCACTGCTGCTGGGATCAGTGCATAGACACAACCCCAGGAAAGCAAATATATATGAAGCAACTAGAAATATTGACTACTAAATTCAACCCAAGCCCTAACAGCTCCTCTTTAAAGCAATGACAGGTCCCTCTCATGTTTGCCAGGGGTAGCTTGGCTGGTTTGTTCCCCTTGGCATCTGCAGCCTTATCTCCCATCCTGTCGTGGCAATTAGTGCTGCTGGAGCCACCTAAGAGGTGTTGGGAAGCATTTCATTTCCACTGGGTCAGGGTAGGGATTACTTTGCCTACTCAGAGCCATTAGCTGGGGAGGGGGAGCTGAAGGAAAGGAGACAAACCTCCCATTAAATCCCAGCACTAACCAAATCACAGGTCTCTTAGTGGAGGCTAAGGAAGGCAAAGAGCTACTTTGGTCTCCACACGTTCCCTCAGGGCTCCTGAACTTCCACTTAGTTTGATGAATGTTCCACAATGGGGATGTTATCTGATTATGGAGCTGAGAGTTGGGGCTTTGTTTGGAGGCTCAGCTCAGCTGCTGCTGGGGTGGGAGGGAGGTGGCACCACTGCCCCTGCCCCTAAAATCACCCACACCTGCCCCAGGTCTAGCTCATTGCAATGCAGCAGAGGGGAAAATCACCTCCAGCAAGAGCAGAGCAAGAGCACAGAGTGGTTTGGGTTGGGACAGGACCTTGATATCATCTTGGTCCACTCCTGCCATGGGCAGGAACACCTCCCACCAGCCCAGGTTGCTCCAAGCCCTATCCAACCTGCCCTGGAACATTTTCCAGGGCTGGAGCAGCCACAGCTTCTCTGAGTAACCTGTGCCAGAGCCTCAGCACCTCCCAGGGAACAATTCCTTCCCAATATCCCATCTAAATCACCTCTCCATCAGTGGGAAGCCATTCCCTGTGCCCTGTCCCTCCATCCCTTGCCCAAAGTGCCTCTGCAGCTCTCTTGGAGCCCCTTTAGGCACTGGAAGGGCAATTTTAGTGCTCTTTGTCTCACCCCTCAAGGAGAAGAATTACCTCCTAATACCTATCCTAACCCTGCTCTGCCAGTATAAAACCACAGTGCCTCCTGCTCCAGGGGCATGTGAGGATGTGCTGCAGAGCACAGGAGGAATGCTTATTGCTCAGGGACCAGCAAAGTGTTCCCTGGAGCACAGGACAGTCCCTCAGCCACCTCTGTGCCATTTCTGCTGCAGCCTTTGGTCCTGCCCAGCATGAGCAATGCTCACTGCTTGAGGGGCAGCAAGGTGGTGGTTCCTTGGAGGACAGGACAGTCCCTCAGCCACCTCTGTGCCATTTCTGCTGCAGCCTTTGGTCCTGCCCAGTGTGTGTCTCAGCAGTAGAAAGCAACTGTACAGCACTCAATGCTCCACCTGATCCTCTGCCCTGCAGTTTTGGGGGCTCACACATGGACCCTCAGCCCCTCCCCAAACCCTTGGGCACAGCCAGAAGCTGTTGCTGCTGCACATACCTTCGTTCAGCAAGGCTGGAGAGTCCTCCACTATGGCTTCTCCTTCTCCCACCTGTGTCCGTGCGCGCAGGACGAAGTGATAGCGTGAGATGGGATCTGTCCTCTGCAGGGTGAACCTGGTCTGGTTGGGGGAGAAGCTCTCCACCATGGCTCGGCCTGTTTTGGATCCATTAACTGGGGAGGAAAGGCAGGGGGTGATGGCTTCAGCCTGGATTCAGGACTTCTCTGTGCTCTCCTCCTCATCACCTCCCCCTGGCTCTGACCTGGGGGGGCCAAGTGTGCTCAGAGCTATTGATGCAGCTTAGGACACTTCATTTGGGGCAGTTGGTGACTCAGTGGCTGCTGGTAGGGATATTCAGGGTCCTGCAGGTGGTCAGAGAAGGATGTACTGCCCCAGGCATCGTGCTGGGCTCTGGGCAGGAGCTTGTGTTTGAGTGAGCACACAAACTCCTCAGTCTGCACTTAAAGGTCTTTTCTAAACCAGAGATCAAAGTTGGCTAAAGGTCAACATTGATCTCTGGTTTAGAAAAACTTAGACCAAGTTCAATAGTTGACTCTGGAGAACTCAGACTCAGCTCCAATTGCTTCCCAGTTCCTCTCCCAGCAGTTTTGTGGCTCAGCTCCTGCTCCACAGAGCTGAACCACCCAAAGGCACTGAGCATTGGGTACCTGAGCACCCACCACCCTCCCTGCTCCCTCCAGGAGCCCCTCAACACCTTTGGCTCATCCTGGAAGTCTCCAGTTCCTTACAGAGGGCTCCCTGTGCTGGCTAAGGAGGTAATTAGCATCCAGGCTAGCATTTAATGACTAAGAAGACAAGGTGTGGAACGTACAGGCGTGATATCTAAGGTTGTATCCCGTGAGGATTCCATTGGGATGCTCTGGGTGATCCCACTCCAGATTGATGATTTCCAGGTTGGGCTGTCGGATTCTCAAGTACCTGGGGGAGCTGGGCACTTGGGAGGAGGATGGGAGCAAGGAGGAGAGGGAGAGAAGAGAAAACACACAAGATAACATACCCTTACACTACTGTGCACAGCAGAGGCTGAGAGACACTCACAACACCAACACGAGAAAGGACAGGGATGGAGTGGACACGAATCTGGGGCAGGAATCATGCACCAGCCCAAGGTTTCAGCAGTGTGTGTGTGTGTGTGCAGGGAGCAGAGCAGCTCTGCATGCAAACCCCGTGCTGGGCTGGCTCCACTGCCCTCCAGCCAAGCCCCACACGATGCTGCAGCTGAAGCAGAGCTGGGACACAGTGCAAGTGCCACCTCTGGCCTTATTTACAGCCCCTACCCAGCCCAACCTCTCCAGCTCATCGATTTCTCTCTTAGAAACATCAACTCTTGTACAGCAGCTTCTCTTAGCCAAAGCATCCCTGTGATTCATGTCTAGAGCTCTGCCCTGCTGCAGTACCCAGTGCTCCTCACCCTGACTCTGACTGCTTATTGCAGGCTGGTAAAGGAAGGAAAGAATTATACAGGCTTGGATTCAATTATTCTCCTGGTTTACTCATCATTGCAGTGTCTTAATTGGAGAAAGAGCTTGGCTTGCTGATCTGAGACATTAGGGATGTGTTTATTTTTAGCAGCAGCTGTGCAGAGCATCAGTCAGTCCCCTAAATGTCAATATATAGTCAATAAAAGAGCTTAGTGGTATAGGAAAAAAACCAACAATCAACATTTTCCTTGTGACAACAGGATAATCTGCTGTAATCGTTTCAGTTAATGCTGTTCACATACCCTTAGAGACACCCCAAGTGTCTATAGTCACCCCAAATCCTCCAGCACACAGGTAAAGAGCTCTCACAGTGCACAAACACTACAGGAACTGAGTCCTTCCTCGTGAAATGAGCTGAATTCTGGCTGATCAATAGAAAATCCAAGAGGATGCTGAGGGAGAGACTGAGGGCTGAGAGATGTGCAGCACAAATAGGATGAAGAGGAAAATCCCACAGTATTTTGAAGCAAGATTTGCTTCCAGACAGGTTTCTCCCCTTGGGTTTTTGGAAGATTCTGTGCCAAAAACTCTCTATGCTATGGGAAGAGTCAGGGACAAAAACTCCTCTGTGCTACAGGAAGAGTCACTGCCCCAAAACTTCTATCCTATAGGAAGAGTCACTGCCCCAAACCTTCTGTGCCCTAGGAAGAGTTAGTGCCCCAAACCCTCTGTGCTATAGGAGGAGTCCCTGTGAGCCCCTGGAAGTGCAGCTCCAACCCAAAGTTCTCAGAGTGCCTATAAATAGCTCCTGTGACAGGGAGAAAATGAAAATCTCCAGTTCATCCTTGACAGAAGCTCCTCAGACACAAGAACGAGGTGCTCTTGCCTGAAAAGCCTGACAGAAGCATTAGTGATGTCCTTGCAGAACAGAAGTGCTCAGGTCTGGGGAAGATTTTCCTGAGCAGGATGGATCTATTCACTGCCACATCCCTGACCTGCAGCACAGGGAGGCACAGGGACATCTGCAGGTCAGGCAGCACATCAAGGGCACAGTGCTGTGCCTCTTGGGAGGCTTTGCAAGCATTTCAGCCTAAAATCTACTTGCTGATGGGGATTTTTTTGGCTGCTGAGAGTGACTCAGCTCTAGGTGTAGATGCAGAGGTGTCACCTACCCTGTGGTGACAATGGCATTGGCAGTGCCATGTGACAGTGATGCTGCCCAGATGATGACAGAATCATTTAGGCTGGAAAAGCCCTCCAAGGTCATCAAGTCCAAAATGTGATCCATTACCACCTTGTCAGCTAGAGCAGAACACTGAGTGCCACGTCCAGTTGGTCCTTGAACACCTCCAGGGATGGTGCCTCCACCCCCTCCCTGGGCAGTTCCAAGGCCTGACAGACCTTTCCATGGAGAAATTCCTCCTGATGTTCAACCTGAACCTGCCCTAGCACAGCTTGAGGCTGTTTCCTTTCCTGGGATCAGTCTGACCCCACTTGGCTGCACCTCCAGCCAGGGAGTTGGAGAGAGTGGAAGGTCCTCCCTAAGCCTCTTCTCCAGGTTCTCCAGCCCCTTCCCCACAACCTCAGCCGATTGTTCCCTAGTTCCATTCCTAGTTCCACTCCCAACACCATGGTGACTCAGCTCCTGCTCCACAGGAGAAGCACCCAAAGCTCTCCCATCAGTCCCTGAGAGTTGGGTACCTCCACAACCCTCCCTTGGGCACATACCTCCTTCAGGTGTGGGGAACTCCTTAAGCTCACTGCGTGGCCCATCTCCTCTGCCGTTGGTTACCACCATCTCCAGCTTGTAGTTGCTGTAAGGGATCAGCCTGGACACTATGCCCCTGTTTCTGTCTCCAGGAAAACTCACAAACTGCCGTTTTCTGGAGACCCACAGGTTCTTCAGCAAACTACTTTCCCTCCAGAAATAAGCCTTCAAGAAACATGCATGGCAAGTGAAGCTTTGCCCATCTCTCAGGGCAGTTTTCTGTTCACATTCACACAGCAGAGCAGAGTTTTGCTTTCCCAAAGAGCTGTAGGAACCTTTTTAGAGCAATTAGTGAAGCTTCACATCCTCACTGTGAGGAAGGTTGGGCTGTTACCCGAGGAAGAGGCTGAGCAGGGGGTTAAGTGCTTACCAAAGGGCACAGAGCACAACCACTAAACTGTTTCAGGGTCCCAAGTGTTGGGACATCAAGTGATTCTCCTTGTCCAACCTGGAGTGGCTTTGTAGTGGTGTACAAGGACACGTGGGACACATCCAGGCACAAAGGAGAGGTTGAATTTGGCAAATCTCCCATTCAAAGCTCTGACTGGAAATCTTATTTCATGCAGAAATAAGGTTCATTCAGAAAAGGGAGCAGATAAAAGCAGAGGCAGAAAGAGGAGAGCAGTGCTCAGAGGATTATTGGATTTGAAGGGCTGGAGCTGTTTGCAGGACACGTGGGTTTGGCAGAGCCTTAAATGCTGCTGGAACAGGGTTTGTGCTCTGTACATAAACACTAGCACTTTACCTCAGCAGGAGGTATTAAATACTATCAGGAAAACCCAAACCACATCAGGATCCACTCAGACTTTAGTCACCAGTTAGTAGGAACCACTTGGGTTAAGGCTTTGCAGGGGTTGGTGGTCATTGACACACGACACAAATCCTTTGGGGACGACACAAAACTGACCAGTTTGAGGTCATTCCCCCCAAACCAGCCAGCTCAGGAGCAGCTCTAGAGCCAGGAGACACCTGGTGCCATGGGTAGCACCACCCCAGAGCACTGTGGGTGCACTGTTGGCTTGCAGATCCTGCAGCCAAGTGCTGGGACACTGAGCCCTGGGGCAGCAGCAGGATGTGTCTCCAGCCCCATCCAGGCACCCCAAAGAGCAAACCAAGGCCTTTCATTGCTGGTGCTGCTCCAGAGCAGAGCTCAGCCCCTGTGCTCAGCCCCCAACCACAGCCAAAAAAGGGTCCTAGTGGCTGGAGGAGAGTTTTCTGTCATCCCCATCTCCAGCAGCTCCAGCACTGGAGCCACCTTGGCGTTTTAGAGGGTTAGATGTATTAACAGTGAGTGCTGAAGAGTCTTGGGTTGCTCACTCTGTACTCCTTGAGCTGTCCCTGGATGGTGTCCAGGTGCACTCGTGTCCAGGTCAGAGCAATGGCAGTGCTGTTTAAAATCCTTATCCTAACATCTGTGGGAGCAGCCTTGGGATCTGGGGGGGCAGGGACAAAGCACAGTGGGCATTAGGGTCCTGCAGGGCAGACAGGAGGACAGACAGACTCCTCTCTGCCCTTGCCATGGTTTTCCCATGGCAGACAGGGTGAGCAGCAGCCCCACACAGGCTCTGCTGTTTCCCATGGGAAGGGGGAGGGAAATAAACCATGTTTCACTCATCCAACAACCATGAGAACATTCATGAGCCAGTTACCAGAAGGATTTCCTGCAGGGAAGGGTCTGGCTCACCTCCCTCTCCAAGAGAAGGATTCCAGCACATCCAGCCCCTCCTGCAGCACCTGATAGACCCCAAAGTTACACAGCTACCTTATTTCCACATCCATTAATCTGATTTGGGCCAGAACCTGCTGCTGATCCACTTGGGGTTTTACCTCCTCTTTACACCTGCAGTTATTTGCGAAGGAGCTCAGACATGAGAGGGCAGAGATGATTTTGGGGTGTTTGTTTTGTGTAACCTGTCCCAGCCCTCAGGAATAGGCAGAACTCATTTGTGTCTGGGCTGTGACACAGGAGTTTGGTCTCCTGCTTTGCCTCCACACACGTGGAGCTTATTCAGATCCTCCCCAAGCTCAGAAACATTGCACAGATTTTCAAGAGAAACTAGAAAAAAATCCCCTTGGTAATACTCAGGGAGGTAATGCAGAGACAACAAAGCAGTCAGGAGGTGGTGAAGCTTACCCAGTCAGCTGTGTCCACCTTTCTCACACCTTTCCTACCCATTCTCCTTCCCATTGCTCTGCTCCCTCCAGGAGAAGATTCCCAGCTGGAAGATGTGTTGTCTGTGCCATCACAGCCCCAAATGTGCAGTTTTCCTTCAAACTGCTGTGCCCTGTTTGTGCTCCTTGATTTCAAGCCTGGAGTCCTGGATGCTCACCTGGTTTATCCACCTTCCTTCTTGGTAATCCTCAAGTCCCTCCAGGGACCTCAGTGATGCCATGAACTAATGTGTGTTGCTTTGAAACTAAAGCAGTTGGCAGCAAACCACATTATCCCAGCAGGATAATCATAGCTGAGAGTCTTGGGTGCTACATGCACAGGTGAGACCAGGAGCCCAGAGGAAGGTGAAAAGAGAATTAAACAAGCTGCTCATGTTCTGTGTGACCAAGGGAGAGGTTTAAAGAAAGATAAGCTGAGCCAATGTGTTGCAAACTGCAGCCCAAGCTGGGGCTTAGCTGAGGCTTTATCAGAGAGGCACAAGAATCCAGGCCAGGAGGAACTAAGGACCTTGTGGCCACTGGTAGAACCTTTCATCTGAGATGAACTCAGTGCTCTGCAGAGGTCAGGGGCAGAAAATTGAATGCCACTTAAGGAATTCAGCCCAGAGATCATCTGAGGGGAAATCTGAGTGGCTTCCATGCTCAAAGTGTTGTCTGGGTGTTAGAGAGAAAGGCTCAGTGACCTGGGGCATGAGGCAGAGCCCAGAATAGAATCTACAGGCCAAGCCTCTTCCAATCAGAGAATCCTAGACCTGTGGAAGGATCATTCCCCAGGGAAGCTGTCACAGCCCCAAGCCTGACAGAGCTCAAAAGGCCTTTGGCCAATGCTCTCAGGCACATGGTGTGAGTCTGGGGATGTCCTGTGCAGGGCCAGGAGTTGGACTAGATGATCCTCAAGAGTCCCTTCCAACTCTGTATATTCTGTGGTTTGGGTTGAAATGACCTTAAAGATCATCCCATTCCAACTCCACACCATGTGCAAGGACCCACCTTCCACTAGCCCAGGCTGCCCCAAACCCTGTCCACCCTGGAGCTGGATTTTTGTGCCAAACCAAGCAGTGCTCCAACCACATCCTGGGCACAGCTGCCAACCCAGCACCCTGTGGGGTGGCTCCTGCCTGGAGACCCTGCGCATCTCTGCCTGAGCAGTACTCACAATCCTCCCCGGAGTAGCCAATGTAGGTGTCAGGCTCTGGGGCTCTGCCAAAGTCGTTCTCTGCCTGCACCTTGATCTCGTAGGGCACATAGATGGGAGTGTTCCAGACGACGTGGCGCGGGGCCTTGACCGTCTCGTTGTACCAACTGCCGCGCGGCTCGCGGCGCCGCCAGCGCACGATGTACCGCAGGTTGGGCCCGTAGGCTTGGGTGGCATTCAGGGGCTTCAGGAGCCAGAGCAGAGACACAAAGTCAGGAGAAAAACAAGTGCATTTCTCTGCCAAGGAGCTGCAAAAAAGTTCTGCTCAGCAGTTGGGTTCGATTTCATGCTCTGTCAGCAAATCGCTAAGGAGGTCAAGAGTTTTGTTCCTTGGGAGAAACATATCTAGTTCTTGACCTCCAGAGCCAAGGAAGGACCAAGAATTGATAGTCGTGGGGTTGTGGAAAGGTTTGGAGTGGAAGGACCTTGAAGATCATCCAGTCTTACTCCACTGCCATCAACAGGGAGAACTTCCACCAGCTCAGACTGCTTAAATATCTATCTAGGCACAGATCTACATTTATATGTGCATCTCGATCTATATCTAGAAATGAGATAACTATAGACATATACACATAGATCTGTTCCATATATGTTATTCCTCCATTCCAGGCTCTGTTCCCACTGCAGTCTCTCCTCACAGCTGATCTCTTGCCTGTGGATGACACCTGCTGGTGCAGCAAGAGAAGCTGCTCTGTAAATGAGTAAACATCCTGCCTAAGGAACCTCTATCTGAGCAGCCTCCCCAAGCTCTGTGACCCAACAGCATTTCTTGGACTCAAATAATTGCATATTGTTTCTTTTTGGTACCAGAAATTCTCTAAAAACTAACACTAATTCACTAACAACTCTTATATCTGCTGCTTTTTGTTTCGTCATAGAACC
>NW_008679827.1:0-2611 GCF_000695815.1 Acanthisitta chloris | reverse complement strand
TTAAAGATCATCGTGTGCCTCTCCTGCCCTGGTCAGGGACACCTTCCACTAGCTCAGGTTGCTCCAAGCCCCACTCAGCCTGGCCTGGGTCACTCCCAGGGATGGAGCAGCCACAGCTGCTTTGAGCAAACTGTGCCAGTGCCTCTCCACCCTCATAGGAAGAGTTTCTTCCCAATATCCAATCTAAACCCACTCTCTATCAGTGTGAGGCCATTCCCCCTTGTCCTGGCACTCCAGGCCCTTGGAAATAGTCTCTTTCCATCTTTCCTGTAGCTCCTTCAGGCACTGGAAAGCCACAACTAGGTTACCCCAAAGCTTCTCTTCTCCAGTCTGAACAATCCCAACTCTCTCAGCCTCCCAGCAGAGCTACTCCATCCTTCCAATCACTCTGGTGCCTCCTCTGGACTCTCTCCAACAGCTCCATGTCCTCCTGGGCTGGGACCCAGCGCTGGAGCAGCACTGCAGGTGAGGTCTCACCTGAGGAAAGCAGAAAGGGGCAAAATCCCCTCCTGACCTGCTGCCCACACTGGGAGGAGTCCAGAACACGATTGGTTTCTGGCTGCCAATGCACATGGCTGGGCCATGTCCTGCCTCTCCCCCACCAACACCCCCAAAATGCTTCTCCTTTATGGTCCCTGATGATTTGTTTTCCCATCTGGTACCTCAGACATCACTGCCAAGCACCAAAGAACTCACCGTCCAGGTGATCTCCATGTTGTTCTTTTGGGTCCCTGCACCTTGCACTCCTGTTGGGTTAATCTCAGGACCTGAAATTCATATTGGGGGGGGGGAAATATGCATTTTAGGATGCTGAAAAAATAACCATTTGAGTGGTTAAAAACCCTTTACTGCAGCAGCCAAAAGTACTGCCAAGACAGAAGTTAATGGCCTGAATTTTCCAGCAGTTCCCATTGAGGTTAATGGAACATGAGCCTCTCAGTGCTCCTGAAAACCAGGGCATTTATTTAGGAGGCTCTTTTTTTTTTTTCCCAGATGTCCTAAATCTGTGAGAGAGCATTGGGAGACAGCCTTGGGAGCCGAGCCTGGCACTCTGCAGCCAGAACTGCCACGAGCAGTGTCAGGAACCAACACTAGATGCCACCAGATAGTGCAGGAGCCTCTGCCAGGCTCAATCAGGAAAAGCAGCACAACTTAAGCTTCTTGTGTATTCCTCATGTGAATTTTCCCAAGTATTCTCCAACAAACAAAGCACTGGGAAGACAAACTGAAGACCAGTCGTGGACTGGAGCATGTTTACTCCTGCAGCACAGGATGGTTTGGGTTGGACTTAAAGATCAGCACAACTTAAGCTTCTTGTGTATTCCTCATGTGAATTTTCCCAAGTATTCTCCAACAAACAAAGCACTGGGAAGACAAACTGAAGACCAGTCGTGGACTGGAGCATGTTTACTCCTGCAGCACAGGATGGTTTGGGTTGGAAGGAGCTTAAAGATCATCCCAATTCCACCCCTGGCCATGGGTAGGGACACTTTCCACCAGCCCAGGTTGCTCCAAGCCCTGTCCAACCTGACCTGGAACACTCCCAGGGGTGAGGCAGCCACAGTTTTCTGGGCAACCTGTGCCAGAGCCTCAGCACTCTTAGAGCATCACTGGACAATGAATGAGCCATTTGGGAACAAAATGCCCTTTGCTAGTGGTTAGTTTACAACTGAGTCTAATTTTCCAACAGATTTCTGAGCTTCCTCTAGTGTGAAAGGAAGAAAAACTTCCTTTAGAAAGCTTCTCTGTAAGGAAAAGTAGGGAAACCAAGTTTCCCTTCAACAGATTCCACTGGAGTGACCTTTGCATGAATCCTTCCATCAGAGTTCTGCTGCTCTGCAGGATATCAGCCACAGGATTTGGTGTATAAAATGACACCAAAACTCATTCCCTCAACTCTGGAAACCTGTTCTGTCACAGGAGTTGGGATCACACACCAGGAGGGAAGAGTCTACAGGGAGATTGGACAGGCTTGAGGATCTGACATAAAAAATGACATCCCAGCTCGTTCCTCACTGGAGGAAACCTGTTTCTCTTACAGGAGTTGGGATGATACACCAGAAGGGAAGTGTCTACGTGGGAAGAGGTGACCAGATGCCAAGGCCAAGGTGAGGCCAGCCCAACAGGAGAGAGCTGGAGGGTACTCACGTGCCCCGTTGGTCTGGTAGCGCTCGGAGGGCACACTGGGCACACTGCTGCCCACGTCGTTCACTGCTATCACCCGGAACTGGTAGTTGACATAAGGAGAGAGGCTCAGCACGGCCGAGTTGACACTCCCAGGGTACCTGGAGTGGTTGTGCCACATGCCAGGCTGGAAACGATCCTCCTCGAACTGTACGATGTAGTCTGGGGACGGCACGGAGAGCGCGAAGGGCTCAGCAACCCAGGAGAAGTTTCCCCACCCCATGCAGAAAGGAGCAGGAGGGATGTGGGACAAGGGGTGGGGACACACCTGTGATGGGGCTGTTGTTGTCATCACCAGGAATCCACGTGAGCCTCACGCTCCTCTCGGCCAGGTCTGTCAGCTCCAAGTCTCGGGGCCGGTCGGGTCGTCCTGTTGGCCAAAGAACAGGATAAATGAGGCTGGGATTGCCCCAGGAGATGGGATTGC
>NW_008679826.1:121401-122318 GCF_000695815.1 Acanthisitta chloris | reverse complement strand
GCAAGGGCAAGGACACGATGGGCGACCTGCCGAGGGACCCGGCGCAGGTCATCGACCAGCTGAGCCGCACCATGCAGACCCTGAAGGACCGGCTGGAGAGCCTGGAGGTAGGGCCGGGCGCGGGCACCCACCGCCGCCGGGCAACGAGGAGCTGCTCCACGTCTAGCGGTGACTTGGGACACCAGTGAGCTCAATCCTCCTGGAGATAGAGCCAAACTCGCCCGGGGAGTGAGCTGCTTGATTGGCTTGTACTGTTCTCTTGGTTATTTGTCTGTTCGCTGTAATGGTAAAAACCCTAAAGGGCTCCTCCTGAATGTGTTCTCCCACTGCGTGGGGGGAGATTATGCTTTCCCTGCTCGTCACCAGCTTAGTTTCTGTATTAATGTAGCTAAATCTCTCTTTCTGGGGATGGGACTTCATGGGGTTTGAGGTATAAAGCTGACGTCTTGGGCAGTAAGACCTTGGCATATGGTGCTGAACAGACCAGTGGTAATGAGGAGATTGTGTTGGGCAGATTGTGCAGATAAGTTGATGTATTTAGAGCTGACATAGAATAAAAAGAACCCAATTCTCTGTGACTCTGAACAGGAAGGGGATTTGGTCCAAGCTCACCAGTAAGTGATTTCCATGAGCTTTTGGACAGTTCCCACGGTTGACTGACACTCATGGAAATGTTTTAGAGAGATGGTTCTCACAGGATTGGTGCTGGATATTGTTTTGCTTTTCACACCCTGAAAGCTACATGTGTGTCCTCCTGCTGTCCTCCAAACAGTCAGTGGTGATGTGAGGATGGCAAGTAACTTCCTAAAGGCTGTACTTCACTATTGCTGTCTTTCTGAGACATCCTATTCAGGGCTGCAAAAGAGAAATTCCACTAGAACAGCATGGTAGCTGGAATATTGGTTTCTTAGTGTCCT
>NW_008679826.1:118800-121391 GCF_000695815.1 Acanthisitta chloris | reverse complement strand
TGTGAGGTGTCTTTTATTTTTCAGTTTAAATAAAAATACTTTCACTGGTTAATATTCAGAGCTGATCTAAAGAGCATCTGACTTCCTTGCTCTGCAAATCAAAACTGAGAAAACTTCCATTTGGCAGATCTGCTTTTGAAGTAGCTTAATTTTTAGGTTAAAAAGAAGTGATAGTTTTTCTGTTTACTTATGTTGGCCATGTCATTAACGGTGAGTAAAGCAAAAATAGACACATACTAATAAAAGTGCATCAGACCCGCTCATCATGTTGATTTTATTGCACACAGATGTAGGTAGACTCCTTCATAGGAAACACTACAAGCCTCTAAAATAAGTGCCCTTTTGTTTCAGGAACTGTTTAGCTACATTGCTGATAAAAGCACTGAATACGTGCTAAAAAGCAATGACTCTTTTGTACCTGCTGGAGAACTCCATGATCTTGCTTTCTTCCCTTTGAATCAGGAGCATAGCTGCAGTTCACAGTTTCTGTCTCAGAAATGACAATTTTTTTTCCTTCGCACTTCCCCTAAAGCACCAACTCCGAGCCAACGTGTCATATGCAGCACTGCCTAACGACCTTCGAGAGATGCTTCAGAGGAGGCTTGGAGACCTGGAACGCCAACTCCTGAGCAAAGTGGCTGAGCTGGAGGATGAGAAGTCTTTGCTTCATAATGAGACGTCAGCACATCGGCAGAAGGCAGAGACAGCCTTGAATGCGTTAATTAGAAAAAGGTATCTTAACCTTCCGAATCTTAACACTTCCCCATGCTGAATAATTTTCTTTACTCCCTCCCTCCAGTGGAGCAGACTAAATGTGGGCCTTGAGGGAAAGACACTAAGGTACTGGACTAAGTAGTAGGTGACAGTGCAAATACTTGTATTCTCTCTTTCCTTTTGTTGCAAGCTTCTTGCTTGACAGGCTGTTGCATGGCTTTGCCTTCCTGTCTCTTAATTTGGCATGTGTGGGTGGTTAGGATGAAACTCTTAGTGTTTGTGGGATGGAAAGATCTATAAGGAGACAAGTGGAAATAGGAGTAAGTATGACATGGGTGTAAATAGCTACATAATGTCAAGCACACATCTAAGGCGAACTGCTTTTCTTTATTTGAAGTCAAAATCATATGGGGTAAATTTAATTAGCACAACTGCCTTTGATGTAATGAATGGCATTTTATAGCAGAATTGTTTCCTGCTGCTTAGGAAGTATTGGTGGTGGTTTTTCCTTGTGTTGCTAGTTATAGCTTTGGATGTCTCTCTGCAGAGACTTGAATTGTGCCCTATCCTAAGTTTATAGCCTTCGGAGTTTACAGTAGATTACACATGGTCCACTGGGGGACACTGTCATAATCCTAGTCATTCAGTCTGATACTTGGGTTAATTATTACTGAGATCTCTAGGCTTACTCTGCTCAGAGTCTGTTTATTTGAATTACAAATGCCCCTGGAAGTGAGCTAAACCCCAGAACTGTGTTTGTGTCGACTACATACACGTACAGAGTAGACTGTGCAGGACCAGAGTGCCAGTAAATATCACTGACAATCCTTAAATGATTTCACAAGGTGCATCTCTCTCTGCTTAAAAGCAGCTTAATGGTTATGCTTTCCAAATGGTACAGACACACATATCTCATGAATTTAAAAATGGGGCCTAATGGATCCATTTGTGTAATATTGTATCTAGTCATTTTTTTTTATTTAAAAATTATGAAGGAGAGGAAAAGAGAAGGAGGAAGAAGCAATTTTCTGCTGCCTCTTTTAGTATTTCCTGAGAGCCAAGATAAAGCCTAACCTGCAGCTAAAGTTAAGAGGAATTAGTGGCCTGTCTTACGTGTCAAGTATAGTCCTTGTCTTGGAAAGATGTGACTCATATCAGCAAGTCATCAGAATGAGAAAGGGAGTGGTGGGAGAACAAGAATGTGTAATTTAGTTGGGCTAAAAATAGCCTGTTCCCACCTTTATTTTTCGTGTGGGGAGTGAGGGCTGTCTTAAGTCTCCAGGGAAGTGAGGAATTTGGGACAGGAACCAAGACAGTCTTTCTTTTAGTTGTGTAATTTGCTCTCTATTACAGTGAAGCTTAGCTGTTCTGGTTCCTCTGTCAAATCAAAGTGAGGGTAATAATGGCCTAAGAACTTTATTTTTTGTGGATTAAGTACAGATAATATTTGAAGTTGACCTGACCTCTTTTGGAAATAGCATTTCTATTGTGCTTTTATTTAAATACAGTATTGTTTAGCATCTCTTCCTGACAACTAACTAGAGGTTCAAAGCTCCTCATTGCCCTGAGACTAAGTAAATTAAAGAAAAGATCTAACTTCATGAGGTGACACTGAACTTTGGAACTTTTTTATCTGTAGTTGTGAGAGCTGTTTTATTTACTAGCGGGACAGAAGAATTTGGAACTTGTTCAACTATTGTGATTCCCAAAGCCTTCTGTTAATTCCTTCATTGATTGTCTCCATTGACAGTAGCAAGTAGTAGTGCCTGGATTTGAGTGTGATTTTTAGCTTTGCTGGAGACACAAACAGGTCACTTGCTATGTCTAAACCTATTTTCTCCATCTCTAAAAGGGAATAACAGTATTTCTTACACATC
>NW_008679826.1:113489-118775 GCF_000695815.1 Acanthisitta chloris | reverse complement strand
AAAGATTGTCTTCTCCTGTGCATGTGCCCATTGCTTGGATCTTGTCATCATCTGGAGTTGTGGATGTTTTCAAGTCATGAGAACAAAGTGAAAAATATAAAAAAGCTGAATATTGTTTGTTCCTTTCCAACCCATTATTGTTTCCTTAAGTTCTTCCATAGAGCAACTAGTGCTCTTGTCTGTTTTCATATGTGAGACTGTTTGTACCAGCCTGGTGGAGGCTGCTCAGCATTAGCCCTAAGACCCTGGGTTTTTCTGCTTAGAATGTAGAATATGTCAGGTTTTGTCTGTAAGTTCTTCAAGACAGATGCACGCATAAGAGCTTTTTCTTCTTCCACCCCCTCATTCTATGAAAAATGCAGCCTAAACACTTCAGCTTTTTCTGAGAATCGGAACTGAGAGAATGCCAATGGTTTAAAAAATACATATGAGAATTGTGGCAACCTTTTGTGACAACAGCTCTTCATTTGTGTTGGAGTGTGTAGTTTGGCAAGGCAAACTTGTTTCAGGGATGTAAGTAAAGGACAGGATGTAAGTGGGACTCAGAAGAACGGGTTGCTAAAAGGTTGAGAGTGACATTACTGCAGAACTGTGGGATTTATTTTGTGGCACAATGTGAGATTTATTACTTAATCCTAGAAAATTACTTGTAAGAAACCACATCAGAAGTATACACAAACTATATGATAGAGTATTGCAACTTCAGAAAGTTTTGGTCTTCAGAGTACTCAGTTTCATAAAGCTTGTCTGGAATATCTCATGGGTTTTTATCACATCTTTAAGGAAAAGCTAAATAATAATTTCTGCTTTTAGATTAAATCAAATGTCTAATCATTTCATAGTTCATAACTTGATATTACATTTTTAATGCAGGTGACTTTGAACTGCTCAGATCTCATCCTGAGTAGTGGATGAGGCAGAAATCAGTTCTACTGAATTTAGCTGCTTTCTGGACTGTGTCAGCTTTTTCTTGTTTCAGGTTGGCCACCCAAAATGAGAGCATCAGCCTGAGAGCTGAAAATGGGGATGCTGCTCCTAGCTGCTTGTGTAGCTGTAGTAGGAAAAGTGTTTGAAGTACTGTGATGCTTTAATAACGAGCATGGCAGAGAATCCGTTTCAGTAACAGGAAGTACCTTTTTGCAATAGGTAGATCTCCAGCCGTGAACTAGGCAGTGAAGAAAGATACTCTGGCATTCATTTTTTTGCTCTGAATGTGCATGAGAAATAAACTAAGCAATTAGCATAGTGTGGATAAAATCTACCTGTATTTTTATGCACTACAAAATCAACATTCAGCAATACTACTTCAATATATTTTCTTCTGTACCTCTCTAAAGTGATTCAAGTTCCAAAGATTCTCAATATCAATGATGTTGTGTCTTAACCTGAATTACATATACATTGATTTGTTTAATGCTAAAGGTTTTTCTTCCTCAATGTCATTCTAGGTAACAGTGCATTTAAGTCACCTGATGAATTCAAAGTCTCTCTTCCTCTTCGCACAAACTACTTGTATGGGAAGATCAAGAAGACTCTGCCAGAGCTGTATGCTTTTACTGTGTGCTTGTGGCTGAGATCCAGTGCTTCTCCTGGAATTGGCACTCCATTCTCATATGCTGTTCCTGGGCAAGCTAATGAAATTGTCCTCATAGAATGGGGAAATAATCCAATTGAACTGCTAATTAATGATAAGGTGAGAATTGACTATCTCTTCTTTATTGCCATCATAACCAAAATAAGGCCTGACACCTTGGTACCTCTACACAAACTCTTTCCTTCTGTCTAAGAGAAGCCTTTGAGGTGTTAGTGTCTACTTGTCTGTTGTTGTCCATTTGCTTATTGCAAGTCATAAAAGTACTTGAAGCAGAAATCAAAGGGTACAAATATTTGTGAGTTGAGACAAAGCAGCATGAGGTCTAGATGTGCACACACTTGTGTCTGTCATCTGAATTCCAAGCAGATCTTGGCTTCTTGGGTTTTTCTTTTACCAAGCAGAAGTAATACTTGAAGCTACACTATTGCAAGACCTGTGAGATCTATGCCAGTTGCAGCATTTCTGTCTAATAGTAGGAGTTGAGATATGTTAAAAGGAATAGCAAAAGGCATGTAACTGTGTCTGGTTTTGTTATACTCAGTGACAGAACATTAGTTTAAATACAATTTTTTCAGATTTTAGATACAAAAAGGAGCAATTGCCTCACACTACTTCATGCCACTGATGGTTCCTGACAAGCTTCAGAATGAGGCCTGAGGAAAACAAGACCCATTGAAACTTGGCATTAAAACAGATTATAAATAATTCCTTTCACCCCGACTTCAGTTAGGTTTCCTAGTAACTCATTCCTCTCTGAGGGACCAGGTGTTTACAGATCTACAACACAACTCAGGAGGTTCAGTCATGTGGCTTGTTAAGGAGTTTTAACAGTCCTATCATCCTCCCAAATCAATAAGCCAATTATTTTTAATGGTTTGTGGAAGAGAAGGAAACTTGAGTTTCTTACCTTGAGCAATAACTTTTTCTCTTTAATATTATATTGATCCTATAAGTGTTCTCTGAGGCTTTTCTTTCTCCCACATCACAGCTGATCCACAGCCCAATGCATTTGTGTCTTTATGTTGACTTGAGGAAATTTCAGGTCAAACTCCTAAAGGAGCATAATTCCTCTTATTTTGAGTCCTACATAACAATTCCCACAAGTTTTACTGGAAACAGGCAGATCTGTTTGACAGAGCTATTACTACAAATGGTGCTGATAAACCAGATTTTAAAGAGAAACTTAACATGAGCACTAGATGGAAAGTTATGACTAGGCACTGAGATTTAAACAACAAATGCCACAGATTAATATGCAGGATGGGGGTTGGTCTCTTGTCCCAAGTAACAAACAAGAGGACAAGAGGAAATGGCCTCAAGTTGTGTCCGAGGAGGTTTACAGTGAATATTAGGAAAAAATTATTCACTTAAAGGGTTATCAAGCATTGGAACAGACTGCCCAGGGCGGTGGTGGAGTCACCATCCCTGGAGATAATTAAAAGATGTGTGAATGTGGAACTTGTGGGCATAGTTTAGTGGTGGCCTTCGCAGTGCTGAGGGAACGGTTGGACTTGGTGATCTTAGAGGGATTTCCAACCCTCAGAAATCATTTTATGATTCTGTGATAGCAGCTTAGAGTCTGGTCTTGTGTCATTTGATTCTAGAAGCAAAGGCTCACACTGACAATAAAAATCATAGCTGTATGCCTGAACACAGGACAGCTGGGACAAAGGAGAATGATGTGGACTAACTTCTGCCTCTGAAGTTTTTGCTTTTGAGGACAGAGTAAATACTGTCCCTTTTCAAGTGTTGGGATTGAACTGGTAGACTTGGTTTGCCACAAGTGTTATTCTTTGGTTTCTGTAGGTTGCCCAGCTCCCTCTCTTCATTAGTGATGGAAAATGGCATCATATCTGCATAACATGGACAACCAGAGATGGAATGTGGGAGGCTTTTCAGGATGGAGAGAAGCTTGGCACTGGGGAGAATCTTGCTCCTTGGCATCCAATTAAACCTGGAGGTGTCTTGATCCTGGGTCAGGAACAGGTGAGTGAATGAGAGGGTGTCAAAGAAAAAGTGAATCAAAACTCCCCAAACAAACAGCAGCTGTGAGAAAATGGCTTTGTTAAACACTTTGCCCTGTTGTATACACAGTATCACAAAGACTGAAGCAAAGCAACAAATACTTAATGCAATCACACATGGGTATATTTGTTTCATTTATTGAGTTTTTGGAATATTCATGGTGCAGTTATTTCCATACCCACCCTTAATGCTACAGTGTACAACTTCATCAGTGATCTGAATAATGCCTTAAATTAAATCCTTTGAGCTAAAGTGCTGGTACTTAGCCATGTGGCCACTGAAGTGGCAGAAAGAGGCAGAATTGGCCAGCACTGTTGTATGAGCAGTCAAAAAGGAGGTTGCTGAAAGCAGATTGAGTATAATTGCTTTGATTTGTTGCAATCCTTTTTAATCAAAGTCAAATTGACTGTCCCCCTTAGCAGTTTTCCCCCTTCCTTTCCCATTTATCTCAAGAATAATAAGAATGTTAGTCCTCAAGCCCCAGAATACACCAAGCAAAGTGTGTGTATGAGGGTGAGGCACCGGAGTGCTTGTGAGTATATCAGGAGCTTTTGTAATTTGGCTTCCTACAGAGAACTTCCTCCAGACTCAACTCTGCACTACTAAAAAGAGTAAATATTGTAATGTGTAGCAGGAAACAGCCTTTCTTCAGGATTCCCAGATTGACAATGGAGCAATGAAAAATTAGTTTTGTCTTGATATTGATTTTAGTAGATACTTATCCATGACATAAATGGCAGAATGATAAGTTCAGTATCCTAATACACTCTGCATATCAAATGCTCCAGCTCACTACTAAGTGCCTGGCAGGTTTTCTCTAACTCTCTCATGCCACTTGCCTGCACTATGCTTGGTTCTGTCCTATGCTATCAGTTTCATGTTAGTGTGATCACAAAAAATGTGTGATTTCTGTCCTTGAGTAGTAGTGGATGGAGCAAGAGAACACTTTTAGGCTTAAGCAGTGGCAGTCTGAGTTAGTCACTTGATACAACCAGACAAAGCCTGTGTATTTACATGCAAAGATCACATCTTGCAGGCCCTGCAGACAGTTGGTCAAGGTCTGCAGTTAGGGTTTAATCTATAGCCATAAAACTTTCGGTGCAATCTTACACATCTAGCAAGCAGTTCTTGCTGAAGTTGTCCAGTGCCAAGCTTACAAAATGTCTCCTAAACTAGCCTCAATACTTAAAGCTGCCTTCCTGCTCTACTGCTGGGGACAGGGTTGGTTGTGAATAGCCTTCGGGTGATGGTATGCAGTCACTGCTGTTTGCCTTCAGGTGTTTTGACCCAGTTCAGATTGGAGCTTGTAACTGTGCCATAGAATGTCTTGTTCAGTGTAGCCCCTCTAGAAACTTCAATTTGTTCATCTCTGTGACACAACTCTGCATGTCCTTCTAGCAGTGTGGCTGGGGAGGGAGGGGCTTCATATTTGAAGAAGAAAATGCTGAAATAACCTTCTCATCTAATCCTAACTCTTGTGTGCCTGAAGGACACAGTAGGAGGAAGATTTGATGCAACTCAAGCCTTCGTTGGAGAGATGAGCCAGTTCAATATATGGGACAGGGTCTTAAAAGCTGAAGACATCATGAATATTGCTAACTGCTCTATCAACATGCCTGGCAACATCATACCCTGGGTCGATAACAACGTTGATGTGTTTGGAGGTG
>NW_008679826.1:106932-113466 GCF_000695815.1 Acanthisitta chloris | reverse complement strand
CTAGATTTATAGCTGTGGTTGTTTCCCATTCAAGTGCCCCCTTTAGTAGGACAATCTTCTGTGCAATCTAAAGCACTTATTTTTCTCTCTGCCCTTTCCCAATCTTAACTCCTCAAAAGAATGGAAACATTGAGTAAACTGCCTCAATGCAACGATAGCTGCTAGTTCAGGGCATCGAGCCTGACTATGAAAGGAGCACCTCCTGGCTAGAGCAACCCTTGCTTTCTTATGGCCTCATCCAAAAATATGCTTTGGCCTGCAGCAGCCTCTTGGTTGGGCCCAAGCTTAGTACATCAGTTGTTCTGCAGGGAGGGGGCACAGCCATGCACATGTTTACTGTATTACTCCTCCTGACAATGTGCAGTGCTGCCAGAGCACCAGGATTAACAGGCTAAATGTGAATCCTTCCTTCCAGTCTATGCTCTCCTCTCCAAATCAAAGCCATTCTTTTTTAGCCCTTTTTTAAAAAAAAAACCCCACACAATCCTTACACTACAGTGGTTATGGTGCAACTATGGATAGAGCAGAACAGCCACTGTCCGAGTGCAAGGCTCTTGCTTTTTAATTTGCAGATTAGAAATCCTTATTTTATGATAGAGGTGATGTATTTGAGACACGTCGTACCAGTTCCATTTGAAGAAAGGGCTGTGTAGTCAGCCTAGCTCCAGTGAAGCAGAGATGCTTCAGGTGAGGTTCTGTCCCAAAGCCTGTCCTTTGCTAGCAAAGGTCCCAGTAGATGGATGGGTCAAAGATTGTACTTGTATTTTCTGTAGCCTGAATGTACTGAATTCCTAGTGACTTGGCCTGTAAACTTTTCTCTATTGTTTCTCTTGCTTTAGTCAATGTCTTTTTTTTTTTTTTTAAATATACAAGCTGTGATTAAGTGAATTTCTGTTTTGTTTTGCTTTGAAAGGCCTTTTCATGAGCAAGTGCCAAAGTTCAGTTTCTGCTTGCTGAGAATTGCTACCTATTTTTCCAGCATAAGTCTTCTGCACTGGTTTATATGTTATTATAATGGTCCTATGTAATATGAAAATGTGCTGCTTTTTCAATTCTTGTTAACTGTCTTCTGTAAGCACTGGGCTGACTACTCTATTTTTTTATCATTTTCTCTCAATATTTTGCAAACAATGTTGCTGTTTCCTTGGCATTGATGTGAGTACTTGGTTTGTGGCTCGCAGATCGCAAATGCACTGTACCAGGAAAGAGTTAATACTTTTGTTATTTAAGAGAAAAAGGATTTAAAGGGGGGGAGGGACATTTCTAAAGCTAAATATCATATTTTATTTTTCATATGTTTGAATTGTAAGAATAATATAGTG
Organism: Acanthisitta chloris; assembly: GCF_000695815.1. Classification (NCBI taxonomy): domain Eukaryota; kingdom Metazoa; phylum Chordata; class Aves; order Passeriformes; family Acanthisittidae; genus Acanthisitta; species Acanthisitta chloris. The sequence goes on along the minus strand of NW_008679826.1, from coordinate 112,144 downwards.
ACAGTCCCATTTGTAGGATAAAGTTACATATTTCCATGAATATGTAGTATGCTGTTCTTAAAAGAAAATTCTTATAATGAACTTTTAATTAAAATGCACTGTAAAATGAGTCTCTTAATTCCTTTGTAGTCACACAAGACACTGAATGTTCCCTTTCATAGCTGCTATGAGTTCTACTACTGTCTCTCTAGACTGGGAAAAGTACAGTCTTGTAAGAGGTTTTCTTTATTCCCTGAATGCCTTAAATCATGATCTTCAACAAAAGGGGGTTTAATTGTGGAACCTTAGCTGTGGGGAGGGTCTGCACAGTTGGATGTGGTGTCTGAAGCTCCAGCTGAGATCTGCCTCCTCCTGCCCTCTCCGTGGTCTCTGCCATGGCCTGGGTTACAGCAGTTCCACTGGAGTGGAGTGGGATACAGAACTGTTCAACACTGAGCTGACTTGTTGAAATGTGAGAGCTGAAGCACTACACTGGTGCAGGCTGTAAAGTGCAGCGTCCATGGGGTCTGGCAACAAACCAAATGATGGCGAACTAACCAGTGGGAGGTATTTTCTGTAAGAGTACAACCAGCTGGGGTGGAAATGTTTATTCAGCTCTGACATCTCTACTTTGGCCATGGAGAGTTTGAGGATTCTATGAAAAATTACAAAACTTGATTTCAAATGTTCTCATTCTGATTGGCTTTAAAATATACAACACATTGTACCCCTAACTTACAACAGTACTTTCCCTGCCCTAAGTAAAAAGCAAAACACAAACCAAACACAAAACCCTCTCGATATCAAGAGTCTATGTCATAAGGTGAGAAAAAGTGCAAAATTCTCATCTCACATGGGCTGGTGCCCAGATGAGTCATCAGCCCTCCAGTCAATCCACTTTTTTTATCAGCTTTTTTCAAAATAATCTGAAGAAGCTGAACTCTGGAGTTCTCTCTGCTGAGGTCTGCCCTTTCAGGGAGAACTTTTTACATATTTCACTCTATTCTTGAAAGGTACAACAATGAAATTGTCTTGGACAGTCTCCTGTATGGTCAGGAGCCTGTGTGGAGGCAGAGTTGGTTCATTGGTCCATTGCTTGGTTGAGGGAAGCAGAGGGTCTTTATGCTTCCATGGGCCATGCTGATCTTTATTGAGAGAGTTATTTAAGCACACTCACAGTCTTAGGTCTGTCTTTAGCACTCACTTTATCAATAAGCACCTGAGTAAGAAGCCCTAGCTGCATGGGCAGGTGTTTGTGAGTGGGGGCTGTGCTTGCTCTGTGTTGTGCACAATGAAAACACCTGGGATGGGTCTATTTGGCTGAGGCTGTTGGGGGGTTCATTGCTCTCTTGCTCACATTCTGCTCAGGCTGCATGAAGGAGGAGTACAACAGAACCTGTCTTCTGTGTGGGAATAATACTAGAAGTTGGTGTTTTTCTAAGGGATATCAAAGTGCTCATGTAAGAGGGTGTTTGGGGATGTTCATCCTGTTGCAACCTGATCTAGAGCTGGGATGGTTCTTCTAAAGATTAACAACTTCACCCTCTGGTTTTGCATTGGTTTGGTTTTTACTCATTAAATATTGTGGATGGTAGGGATTTGGGGGACGGGTTTGGGTTGTTTTTTTTGTTGTTTAGACATTGACTCTAGTAAAAGCCAAAGCGAAGGAGTTAATATTTCATTAAAAAAAGTTTCCTTCATTATTTTTTACTACATATATATGTTCTTTCTTTTGTGCAATAGTACCTTTTTCGTTAAGAAGAAAAAACGTGTATTGATTTTTGTACCTTTATCTTGTGATGAAAAGCTATGGCTGTTACTCTGCTGTTCCACATTCTGGGAGTCACATGTTTTATGTGCATATATATAAGCAGATGGCAAAACAGGAGTAAATATTACCACATCCCAGCATCTATATGGTTTATGGAGCATGGAAGTGACAACACAACCTTCAGTTCCCAAACTGCCCTGAATACACAGAAGTAATAACTTAGGAGAAGCTGAGTGACAGCTCCAGCAGTTGGAACGTGCAGTAATGCAGATTTTTAGGAAATATGTTTTTGTTTAAAACCAAGCAGGGCTGGGACTCCTAAAAGCAATATCAGTGATGCCAGCAAGTCAACCCCTTGGAAGCTGTGACTGGCCAGGCCTGCAGGTGGCTGTTGGCTGTGGATGCTGCTTGGTCAGTTTGTGTATTACACTGTTCTCTTTGTACATACTCAATGCATTTAAAGGCTGTTGGGCAATAGCAAATCAAGCATTTTGTATGTTTAAATCCAGGTTATTTTTCTTCAAAGTTTTTTTGACTCTCCGGCTGGCCACTAGAAAATGTAGATCACGTCACATGTTTGGTATTTGCTGGTATTTGCCACATACTTGGTGTCTAACTAGAGCCAGTGTTGGGGAGGGGAGGAATTCCTCCTCTGTGCCACTATGAACAGAGGACCAACTCCCTGCTGCAGGTGGCTTTTGGCTGGGTGGCACTTGCTCATTGAACTGTTAATTTAGGTCTCAGAAGTGCAAGGAAGACCAGAGAAATTCTTTCCAGCAAAGCTCTACTCTCATTTTCACACACACTTTCCCAGGGTTTGAATACACGAGACTGCTGGGGAGAAGCTGATTCTGTTTTGCTTCAGAGACCTGATTTCCCTCAGGCCTTTCCCAAAGGCAAAATGCAGGCCAGTACTGAAGCTACTGTGTTTTATTAGATGTTTAGGGCTGGCACAGTGTCAATCATGGTAACAGTTGTCCTAAAAAAATGTATGTGTAACTACAGATGAGACTTATTCGCTGTTTGCTAATGGCACCTGACTCTGGGTAAGGATTCTTCAACCAGCTGGTTTTAGTTACGCAGGTTGGGAGGGAAGATCAGTTTTCTTCTGCTGCTGCCCTCTCCTTGAGGGGACCTGAATCCTGCTAGGAGTGCAAGTATGGGAAAAATAGCCTGGCTGAGGCTTTTGCCACAGATGATGATGATCATCCACAGATGATCCCTTGATGCTGCTGTAGGAATTTGAGGTTAGGCACAGCAAGGGATCTGCTGATGGAGAGAGTCAGGTACTGTCAAACTCACTCCAGAAAGGAAAGGTCTTTATTGGTAGCCAGAGAATCTGTGAAGTTTGAAAATGTTGATGGATTTTTCCAGAGATCTTTCACCAAATTGGTTTTTTTGTTCCTTCACAAAGTAAAAGTTGGACCTTGATAATGTTCATGGTTTAGCTGTGAGGCTTAAATAATACATGAGTTTTACAGAGCTAAAAATCTTCTGGAAAGAATCGAATTAATTGCACCCCTGGCTATAGCTGTTTCTAAAAGGCTGTGCTTAGAAAAGTATAAATTTGCACAAGGAGTTCAGAGGTCCATTTCTTTTCTCACAGGAGGGTTGGGCTGATGTTTTGGCAGAGCTTCAAATACAGAAGCTCCCTGATGGCTTGATGCCACCGAGTGAAATTGTTTTATTTATTAGAGATGCATTGGTGTTTCACCTGAGCTGGATCCCAGCCCATGTGTGTCCAAGCAGCTCAGCTCCTGGCAGTGCTGTTCCCAGGGGCTCCTGCCATGTGAAGGATGCTGAGCAGTTGTCTTTGTGGTACCCACTTGTTCCCTTACCACCAATCTGTCTGTACTGAATCCCAGGGACAGAACCTACCTTGCACAGGGTGGTCTGGAGCCTCTATGGCACTGTGTGTGCTTCTCTTCTGTGCTCAGAGATGTTTGTAAGAGGTTTGCCCTGGTTTTCAGGTCACCAAGCTGTTCCCAGCAGCACTTCTGAAGTGCTTTTTAAGAATAAGTGTTCAGAATGGTAACTGAATGACTATTTCTTAGGAGGATTTAGGTGGTTTTTACAGTACTAGATGCTCTTAATTTCTATCTTTCAAAACACTTAAACCAGCTTACAAGTAACTTAAAATCCTTATGCTATTGTAACAGAGTTTGTCACCTAGGCTTATCCCTGCCCCCAGAGATTGCTCTCCTGACCTCACTGGACAAAAGGAAACCTCTTTAAAGGAAACATCATTTATTAAAAATGAGTATGTTTAAACTTCTGGGTAACACTAGTTAAGCAGGTGGCTTATAACTTTCCTTTTTAAATCTTTTTCTGTGGTCTCAGATATAGCTGATTTTTCTGCATCAGACATCAGTTGTTTTTTTCTCCCATTTCAGAGGGCACAGAGTTGCCTTCCCACTGCTGCAGAGCTGGGAAGAGATTATCCTGTGCAGCTGCAACTGCAAAAGAGTCTGGGCGAAGTGATCTGCACTAACTTTTAATTTCATGTGAGATTTCCCTGCATGAGACATCTGTGTCTGACAAAATGGGACAGATCCAAATTTGCTTTCCAGGGATGGTGTAGCTCACAGGAATGTGCTGTGTTTTAAGCCAGGGTTTTGGGTTTGTTGGGGTTTTTTTTGCTTTTCTGCTTTCTTTATGGCAAATTATAAATGGTTGATAAACACCTATAATAAAATACAGATATGCATTGGCAAATCACCCTTTTTTCCATTAAAGAAAGCTGTTACTTACTGTGTAGAGAGTGCATATCCTCCTAAGAGATCAAATTATTTATGGCAGTGCACTAATTAGCTTTTTCAAGGCTTCTAAGGTCTTGGAGATTCTTTCAGCACCAGGGATAATTGCAGTAGGTAAATACCTCTCTGCATCAAGTATAATTTAATGTAACTGGAAAACAGCTGTCAGTATGTGCTTTGGACTTGTGGCCTGATGGGGGCTCTTGTCAAGTGGAAAACGAGCACCTACAAGGCTTTAGCAAGGGACCCATCAGAACTGGTTAGTTGGGTAACTGTGGTGGCCACAGGTATCCAGACAATTCAGGAGATTTCCAGAGCTGGTTTAGTCCTCAGTTTTACTTGTCTATATCTGTGCTGTTATTAATTCTGAGGCTCTACTAACATTCTCGCTTGCCCATTGTGACTCTCGTTTTGGTCTCGGTGAACAGCAGATCTAGTTCCCTCCTCACGTCCATCAGCAGCTCCAGTGTCTGTTCCCAAGTATTTGGCATTGTTCAAATATGCTGCTATGGTTACTCAGGCACCACTGTCTGCACAGGTCAGCTTGGAAGAGCTTTAGACAAAGTATTTGGGACAGAATGCAGCTCACTTGTTAATTTAAGACCTGACACATCAGTTTGAACAAATTACGTAGAGGATAATGTCTTTCTTTTTTTCCCCTACGCTTGGGATTTGGGAAAAACATCAGAAAAATATTGCCTTGACG
>NW_008679826.1:100862-106917 GCF_000695815.1 Acanthisitta chloris | reverse complement strand
TGCTGAAAATAGAAAGCAGCCTATTTGTTCTGGGAATTGCCTGGCGGCTGGCAGGGCTTTGTGCGCACAAGTGGAAGGAGGATGCACCAAGTGCAGCAGCCCAGGGAGGAGCAGAGGCTTCCTCAGCTGCGTCACCACCAGCTGAGCAGAGCCCCAGGTGAGGGTTGGCTGCAGGTCTGGGCCACAGTGGGACACCTTTGCAAACGCTCAAGGGCCACGTTTTACAACCCTTGGGAAGTGGAAGGAACTGATACATAGAATCATAGAATCAACCTGGTTGGAAAAGACCTCCAAGATCATCGTGTCCAACCCTACTGTGGTCACTAGACCATGGCACAAAGTGCCACATCCAGTCTCAGCTTGAAAACCTCCAGGGATGGTGAATCCACCACCTCCCTGGGCAGCACATTCCAATACCTGATCACTCTGTAAAAAATCTCTTCCTAATATCTAACCTAAACCTCCCCTGGCAGAGCTTGAGTCTGTGCCCTCTTGTCCTACTGCTAGATGCCTAGTATCATGATTCCTATATCTCATTTGCCCTCTGATGGTGAAGGGGTAAGGGGTTAGCTGCTCATTTCTGGAGACTGGGTTTGGGATATTTAGGGGGATGAAGATAGAGGGTGCTGCAAGTATGACCTGTTGAGGGCTTTAGCCATGATTTTAATAGTATGATAGTATGTTAAAGGATGGGAAAGGACATTAGAGATCATCTAGTCCCAACTCTTCCTGCCCTAGGTAGGGACATCTCCCACCAGAGCAGGTTGCTCAAGACTTTATTCAACCTGGCTTTGAATACTGCCCAGGCTGAGGCAGCCACAGCCTCCCTGGGCAACCTGTGCCAGTGTCTTCTAATCCTGTTCAAATCTGTGAGCTGAATGGGCATGTGGTGTTTAGGTCCCAGAAATTTAGTGACATCTGTTCTGCACTGCATCATGGGCAGAGTTTGACAAAGGATGACTGTAAAGTGACTTTAGAGACATGTAGTGGTGTCTGCATTAGGCTGTGATTTTTAATGCCTTTCTGGTTACTTTACTCTGGAGAAATGAATATGACTGAATTTCCTCTTTTAATTACACTGAAGGCAAATTTTCCATAGACTTGAACAGGAGAAGAAGAAGAAACTGTTTGAGACAAGTCTGAGCATGCTGGTAAAAAAATGAAACAAAAAAAAATCTGGTGTGACTTCAAAGCTATTTTTAAAACCACAAGCTGGAGCAGGTTACTCTGAATCACTAGAGCCTGTTACGGCTTTATTTTTTATTTTGGTATTTCCACTGAGTAATTTTGAGGACACAGGGAGAAGACAAGTTTTTAGAGATGGGTTATATGTGTTAAAGGGGGGAATGTGCTGTCATTTGCTGAGCACAGTAAATATCACTGCCAAATGAGCAGGTCCCTTTTCTGATATGGCAAAAATATTGTAGATGAGAATTGATATCAAACCATTACAGAAAACAAGAGAAGGTGGAAGATTTATTGTTGTAATTGAAATCTTAGCTTTCTTCCTTGATTGTTTCTGTGGGGAAATTGGGTGTTGCTTGGCATTTGCTGAGTAAATCTTGGAGCAACATCTTTGGGTGGGCTGTGTTGGGGGTTAGTTGGTCTCCTCATTCTCTCCCCTCCTGCACCAGCTCTTGGGGCAAGTTTCTGGCAGCTGAGGGTAGGGACTGAAAATAAAAAACAATCTACCTTCATTGTAATAGGTAATAGCAGAATCTTACTAATATCTCTTAGATTGTGTCCTGGGTTTAGGGCTTAAATTCACAAGCTGGTCATTCATATACTTGGTTTTCCATAGTAGGATGTAAATTCCAATGATTGAGTTAAGAAGTAGCAGTTCTCTTTATGTAGGTATTTTTCCCTGTTCCTTGTAGGTGACTTTGTGCACTTGAAAGACATGGGAGGAGGGTGAACCAGCATAAACCACTTGAGGGGAGAAGCAGAAGAAAATCATGAACATTGCAATATGTGTGGCAAGGGGAAAGCTGTCTCTGAATTCAGCAGAGGATGTTGGAATAACATATGTTTGCTGTGATCATTGTAGATATGGATAGAACCATCTTGGACTTCAGCTGAAGTCGAGTTTGTGTGTCAGGAGGCTGAACTGCCCCGACTGGCTCCATTTTCATTCTCCTGTCCCGTGAGGGGTGTGTGTATCAAATCCCTTTTTGTTACTGGAGAGACAATCATTTATTTGTCCAGGTGCAGACAGGAATGCTCTAGAGCAGTCTGAATTAAATGCCAAGGTGAAAGTTTGTTGCTGTAGAAACCCATGTCAGACTTGCAGATGGTTCTTGTGTGCTTCTGGGGGTATGCTGCCGATAAAGACTCCTCAGCTATTTCTGGTTTTTTAGTGGTATTGAGAAATGATTCCTCACTGCTAGTTTCAGCTGGTTTTTAGTAGATGAATGCTACGGTTCAGAAAGGCAGGGAACTGCCTGTATGATGGGATAATCAGCAATCTGCTGAAGCTTTGGGAACCATCCTCTAGCTTTAGAGGGCATCACTGGAGTCTATACAATATGCTACGTATTGCATTCCTTTTATTCAGCTTCCAATAAGGACTTGTTAACGTGGGAAGAACTCCCAGATAACTGTCCCACAGCATGACATTCTCCTTCCCCTGCAAGTATAAAAGGCTGTTGATGACCATTGTTTATAAATGGTGTGTCTTGAAGTGCTGACGGAGACTACACGATCCTGAAATCTTGCTAAGGCACTTCCTCAGCATCCCTTTGATACCTCTTCATCTTCTTGGATTAACAATGCTGTTGTAATAGTGCATGGCACAAATCTAGTTATGTGAGCTCTTTGTTATTGGACTGTGCTGAGCAGCCTTTCACACTTAATTAAAACATTTCTGTATGCTTTTTAGCTTTGAAAGGTACAAATTCAAAACAAGAGCCCATAAATCTTTGTTTAATCAAAGTATACCACTAAGAAAAGTCTACATGGGTATTGTATAACAAGGAGGGTGAATTCCAGACAGGACTTTGAAAATCCAGCAGGAGCTGAAAATCAAGACTGGGAGATATTTAGAGAACCTTGTTTGCTTCCTAGAAAAATCACTGTGCTGGGTTGCATTATCAATGCTTAAGTGACAAGCTCAAGTTGATTTAATTAACAGCTATGCTAAGGTATATTGTATTTGCTAATGAAGTTTCTCTCTGAAGATGTAAACATTCCTGGCTCACTGAAGCTATGTTGGTTTCACTGGCTGAGACTTGCCTGTTGACAGCCTTGTCAGTTGAAAACATTAGAAGAGAATGAAATTACATTCTGGGCCCTGCCCCAGATGGGAATTGCTGTAATATTTTAAACCTCAAAAAGGATGGAAGTGTAACAAAACAACATGACCACAGTAAGATTTATTAGTGCTGCTTTCAACTTGGCTTTGGGCCATACCCTGTCTGCAGAATTCCTGTTGATGTCCCATCTGGATTTATGTAGAAATTGATGGTAGGGTAAAGCTCTCTGATCCTATCAGTTCACATTTGCATCACTTTCTCTTCTGGATGTGCTATGAAGGGCTGGAAGCACCACTTGTTAAACTCTAATTAGCAGACAAGTAGAGGAGAATGCAAGGTCAATTTAGCACTTGTGGAATTTAAATGATTTTCTGAATTGGAAGGGTGGGGGAAAGAAATCAAAGCTCATGTCTCTGAGTTCAGCTGCATTTCTGAAATGGTCCCTTAAGAGATGAAAAGTACTTGAATAGAGCCATTAAGCTCCATTTTGCTCTATATTTTGCTGCCATAATTGTTGCAGAGGTCATACTTTAATGCACGAGATTTGGGTTTGATGTCTGTCTTCCTCTAAACACACACAGATGCTGAGAAAAAAGAAGCTTCATTGTGGCTACTGATTGCTGTTGACAGCAAGTGGGTGAAGTTTCTTAATCTAAGTCTAACAGTTCCTTTGGATTTGTCTGTCCGAAGGTTTTGTACCTCCTGAAAGACTTTTTTATCCCAACACATCCTGTTGGTACAAAAATCAGCATAGTGGTACATGTTTCTGCTTTTTCCTTCCCTCCCTGTTGAAGCTGGTTGTGTCATTATAGTCTTTAACCTCAGCAGGTGATCAGAACTTCCACTATGAGGAGGCTACACGTAGACCAACAGCAGGAAGGAAGAAGTCAGTAAGAGTCCTTGAGTAGGACAAGCTCAAGACTTGGACATGCAGCACCCTGAAACTGAGATTTTTGGCACAGGTCACAAAAGTTAACTTCCAAACAGGAAGGATCTGTGCTTAGGGCATCCTCTCTATCCCATGAGTCTGTTGACCACTTTGTTCAGGCATCCTTTAGAGGGTGTCCTCCCTCTGACTATTGACAGGACTAAAGAGACTTCTTGCTCTCTTTAATAAGTTGCTCCACCAACAAACTGGCATTCAGGTAGAGTACTAACTACTCCATTCAGCTTCAAGCTAGATTAGTTTGCATTATTGCCCATTATATTTGGACTTGGGCAAACAGTTTATGTGTATCCTAAGTCACTGATGCAAACAGACCTATTATTATGGGTCTGAATCAACACTGCAGCACAACTGTCAGCAGTCCTGGTCTCCTTGTGGGCACCCATTTCTTCTCTAGATGAAGCCATAGTGAGTGAAGGCTCATTCTCCAGGAAAGGTGATTGAATGCAACTGCAGCTGGGTGATTAAGCTGGACAAAGAGAAACACTCATGTGTCACTCAGCACGCTCTGCTACATGAAACAAGGGGATTAGATATGGTGAATTTCTAGTAATGAAAGCAGGCAATCGGGTTGGTCATAAAATCAGCTTAAAAGAGCTTTCTAGATTCCGGAGAGAACTGAAATAACTTGACCTACCTTGGTCCTGTAATCTTTAAATGCTGCTTAACATCTGCTCATCAGCACTTGGCGACAATATTTATTATGGAATTTTTAATAGCAGACAATGTCTTGTGTTGAAATTAATAATGCAGAGGGGTGCACTGTGGAGGGAAAGATGTAATCACAGAAGGGTTAAAAATGAAAGGGAAGTATTTGACTTCAGTTAAAAAATTCTGTAGAAGAAAGACGCATCTACAAAAATCTCAGTTCACCAGCCTGGTCTAAGCATGGCCCAGTGGTCTGGCCACAGTGAAACCCTCTTCCAGTCTCCTGCAGGTGGTTAGCATTAGGGCCAGTTCTGCCTAAGGGATTGAAGTTAGTAATGGAGAACTGTAGGAACTCTCCCTAAGGGGTGGAAGAGAGAGATGTGCTGAAGATGCCTCTAAGATTTGAGCTGTTATTTGGAAACAGCTTTCTGACAGTTCTGCATATGTTCTTAACTTTGGCAGCACAGAAGATGCCTAACATTAAGTGGACTGGATTTGTCAGAGTAAAGAGTTTGAAGCTCCTTATTTCACACTGTGTATTCCTGAAAACTGTAGCACAGGAATTTAAGAAGCCTTTACTCCCAACAGTTACCAAAGAAAAGTAAATTGCAATTCTCAGCTTGAAATATCTTCCAAGTAACAAGTGCTGTAGACCCTCTCAGGTAGCAGTTATTTCTCTGCTGAGTCTGTAATCTGCTGTATAAAATGGGTTCCCTAGAAAGTGGTCTGAAGACATCAGCATGTGCTGAATCCACATTTCCCATTGCAGTGTGTTCCAGTCAGTTCTCCCAGGCTTCAGACAGTAGACTTTTTTTTTTTTCCTAATTTGATTTTATCTAGCTTCAGGTTTCACTTGTTGGTCCTTGTGCTTACCTCTTAAGCACCTTCCTTGCAAATCAACTGTGGCCATCTTCTGCCTGTGGCATAAATGACTAGGAGCAATTTTGGGTATTTCTTGCAACCCTTAACACTTTTGTGGGGTTTTTTTTGTTTTTTGTTTTACTCTGCTGTCATAAGTCTTTCTTCAACATCAGGTCTGAAGCAGGAATTGGTTATTGCCAATTCTCTATAGAGAAGTCAAATATCATCTCCTCCTGCACACACTGTTCTTGGATTCATATATTCAGGGATGATATTAGATAATTTTGCCGCTGGGAATGCCTAACAAATTGCTTGTCCTTTTTGTTGTCCAAATCCTTTACTCAGTCTG
>NW_008679826.1:68127-100851 GCF_000695815.1 Acanthisitta chloris | reverse complement strand
TGAATGCTTGTTGTTCCCAGACACAGAGCTTTGTGTCTTGTCTCTATGGAAGCCTATTCTGTTGGAAAGAGCCCAAAGTATTAAGCCACTCAGGCCACTCTATTGGCCTCTTTCCATTCTGATTTACTACTGTGTTGTTCTTTGTGCCGTCTGTAGGTTCTCTGCTGGTAGAATGTGTACTTATTTCAATATCAGAATTGACAGTGGTGAGTATGCCAGGCCTGGTATGAATCCATGTGGAATATCCAGTCATTTGCTGGTATTTCCCTGTAGACATCTGCTTTTGAAGATCTGTCACTTACCACACTCTTAATTCATTTAATATGGACTTTAACTGAAACTTCAAAGTGGCACAATAAGTATCTTAAAATTGAAATCCCAGTAGCCTTCAGCTGCCTAATTTATGTGTGTGGTCTTTCCTCCCATCACCCCTAAAGGTGATCAATATCTGTTCACTTTTACTTTCTCTTTTTTTTTGTCCCCCCCTTTATTTAGGGGTTGGACCTCTCAGAATTCATTTAATATGGACTTTAACTGAAACTTCAAAGTGGCACAATAAGTATCTTAAAATTGAAATCCCAGTAGCCTTCAGCTGCCTAATTTATGTGTGTGGTCTTTCCTCCCATCACCCCTAAAGGTGATCAATATCTGTTCACTTTTACTTTCTCTTTTTTTTTGTCCCCCCCTTTATTTAGGGGTTGGACCTCTCAGACTGTTCAACATATATGGTTTTAATAGGTAGTTCTTGGCATTAACATTCTGTTGAGACTTCTGCAGCAAGCTCAGGTTTTAGCACTGAATTCCTCTTTAATGTCTCTGAACCTTTCTATCCATTTTTTAAACTTTCATGATGTACATGTTAACTTTGCCTTTCATGGGAGTTGAAATGGAAGGACTACTTTGCATCTCTAGCAAATGGCCCCAGCCCAATATATGGAAACATTTCAGCATCTCCTGAACTATAGAATTCAACTGCAGGTTGGTGTTTTGCTATGGTAAATGCAGAATTTCCAAGGTTGTTGTTGTTTTGGTTGTATTCACTGCTTGTTTGTTTGGATTTTTTCTTTCTGCATGAATTTCAGCACTGTGAGGGGGAGCAGAACATTTTTTCCCTTGAAGAACCAGTTGAAATTTTGCTGTGCAAAACAGTGCAAGTTCTACATGGAGTAACCGTTCTGCAGAGTATCTCCATTGAGGAGGACAACTTGTGGTTTTCTGCTGCTTTTCCTACCACTGCAACATATACTGTCTGATTGTTGTCCTGTACTCTAGAGACAGCTCTGTTAATATACTATTGTGTAAAAAAAGTGAAAATTCAGGGGTCAATAATGATGTCGGCTGCTAAGTCTGGGTACATTTCTCTTATATTTCTGAGGTCTTGGGTTTTCTACAAATCTCATTTATGGCATAGGGAAAGTGCTGGGTCTGTATTCCCTGTGCTAGTCTAAATCACGGGCTCTGCTGACCAAACTAAGGCCTCACCTCTAGTCCATAGGCAGCTCTTGCATCCTCCTCCCTGCCTGGCCTCTCTCCAGGGCTGCAACTAACCAGGACTAACCACCCATCCTGGGGGTCCATCCACAGGGAGAGAGGTGCAGCTGCACCAGGTGAAAGCTACTGCCTGTCCCTTGGACCACCAGCAAGTATATGCATCCCTGGGCTTTACAAGAATATACTTAACGAATCAATTCTTTCAGAGCTGTTCTTTCTTCATTGATATGCTCAGAGAAGCATTGTTTTGTCCTCCCTGTTAAAAGTGAACATTTCTTTCTTTGCTTTATCTCCGTGCACAGCATGTCTTGTTGTTACATTTAAGTTGCTATAAACTCTAAATCAATAACCCCATTAAGAAGAAAAAAGGGGTCTGGTAGCAATAAGTACAATTGCAGAGTTAATCAGATCATCTTTATTCGAGCTGTAGACTCTGTTTCCCAAAGATGTTCTAGCTCTACAAAATTAATAAGGGTGCAATAAGTAGGTTTATTTTCTGGGTATCAGCAGTACAAGGGTGGGGGCTGCATGCCTGGAGGGAACCAAGGGATTTTGCTGCCTGTGAACACAGGAGCTGTGGAAAAAGAACTGATGCTGCTATGGAATCAAATAACAGAAAGTAGTGTATATTTTGGGCACTCAGATGTCTGGGAAATGTCTGGAGGATGTACATATCCAGGAATTTCTCCCTTCTTAATCCATCCCTACCAATTTCACAAACACAATATGTCTAAAGTAACACTGCATTTTAAATACAGCATTTTGAGTCAGTGACTCCTTGTTTTACAGTGTAAAACCCACCTGATTTTACAAACATTCTTCAGAAGAGATGGATGGTGGTTTTTCTTACCTCTTTCCATCCTGATTTCTAAATGTGGTCCTCACTGCTGATCTCTGTGCTAGTTTTATGCTACACAGCTATAAAGACTTCAGTACAGTTGCACCTGGCTGGTCTGGGGAGATTGCCATCAGATTTAATCTTTCCTGTACCAGGCTTTGCACAACTTCTATTGAGTAGAGCTGAGCTCTCTTCTCCACAACCATTACCCCATAAATAGCTATTGAAGAAAATAATATTGAAGCCACAAAAATGATGAGCCTCATCATCATTTCATTATGGTTAAATATGATCCCTGCTGTGCTGTGGAATAACCAGTGCCCAGCACTGCTGTATCTTGATTGTTACTCAATGATCCCTTAAACTGAACCAAGCTGTATGTTCACCAGATTAGTGTGCTGCTTTCTGTTTGCTCTGTACACCAAGCAATAGATCATATAACTGTGCCTTAAATATTTAGTATGCCTGTGTTTGCTAATAAAGACTTTTTAGTAGAAATAATGTTTCACATTGACACCTGGGCTAATACTCCAGTGCAGCTGGCTGAAAATGTATTTCACTGCAGCTTAGTGTGGCCTGTCCTGTTTGGCAATGATGTGGCTGTAGCACAGACTGGAACTGGGAGTGTGGTCAGAGCCAGTGAGCTGTTGGGCACACGTAGATGCTGTCCAGTGGGTGCTGCAGAGTGAGAGGGGCTTCATGCATATGGATGGAGTTGAGCAAAGCTTTCCAGGAGTTTCCATCTGAATCCTAATTCTGATGGAGCTGCTGTTGTGCTTTGGTAGTTAAGCTCCTGTTTGAGTTGGCTGCTGAGGAAGAGCTGACCTGTGCTATGCATTCCCAGCTAGCCACCTGCACAGCCTTCATTTGTGCAGTGGGAAACTCAAAGATAACCCTGCAGTGAGAACTAAACTTCCTTTTAGCTGGTTTATGCCCTAAAATTGCCCCTTGGTTTCATCAAGATCTGATTTGAGTGAGTTCATCGTTTACATGACTCTGACAGTCTTGGCTGTCTTGGGCTGTCAAATTGGCTTTTGAAATATAACTAATTTCTTCTTGAACATTAGCAAAGTTTAAATTATCATTAAGGCATTCACATGCTGTTCTCCCCAGCTGGTCTTTCTTGATTTGAACATCCCCAGGTCTGAGTTTGCTCTAGCTAAACTGCTTTGTAGTGAAATGTCTTGTAGCAACAATCAGCTGTGCTGTGTTTGTACACACACTGGGTCTCTGTTCACCTCACAGAAGTATCTGAAAGAACATGGTGAAGAATAAATGCAGAGTTCATAACTATGCACCTTTTACTTGAAGCCTGAAAAGTTTAGAGTGGTTATAAGAGAAAAAGTGTCTGAATGAGACACACACTCCTTTGAAATTGGCTTAAACCAGCTGACTTTCCCCAGCACAATAGGAAACAGTGTACAAGAGATGAGCAACGTGCAAAAAGACTTAGGGGTTAATGGATTTATTTTGTTCAAGTTTTTACAATTCTGTACCCAAAAAACTACTCTAAAATTTAAGTATTTACAAGGATGCTTTTCTTGATATAAATGCTATGGCCTGCACTGACATGGAGGGTGGGAGGTGAGTCCAAATCAAAATGAGCTCTTCTTGGTGGTAGTTCTGACTTATCAGCCACATTATGGTTTATAATTTCATAAATTTGTTTTCAGTTTATTTACCATCTGCTCCTAAGGTTTCTATGAAATATGCTGGCACAAACACATATCCAAATAACCAACTCTTACACATTCCCAAAATGCAATCTGAAGAGAAATGCTGCAGAAAATGAGACACAGTTTATAAATATTGCCGTATAATGACTATACAAACAAATATTTTATAGCACATAAAAACACATATATATTGTGTATGTGTACACATATATATATACACACAGACACATATACTTTTATCATCCCTTTGGCTCTTGCAGCTGAGAGACTCCAAGCTGGAGACTGTGGACAAAGATAGCATGAAGTCCCTGAAGTTCTACTAAATAGTTGAAAACTGCTGTGATTAAATTGAACAGCTATTGCTGTTATATCAAGGCTCAAGGGTGCACAAATTAAGTGTGCATCTCCCAAGATTCAGTAAGGCTAAGCTGTAATGGTTTAACCCTATTATTGCATAAAATTATCATACAGTTTTCAAAACCTTAGGGTTCCTCCTCAGCTGAGGAGAGGCTGCATATATTGAGATAATAATATAGGAAAGATAGAAAATAAAAATTGAAAGTGAACCAGGCTGTAAATGCCAAAGAATTTGCTGGGCAATTGTTGTCATTATCTCAGAAGTTGGTGCCATTTTGAGGAAGATTAAACAGACTATTTAGGGCTCACAACATGTATGAGTTTGTTGTTGTGGTTGGTTTTTTTTCTTTCTGATTTCTTAAAATTACTGTTGTTTTTTTCCCCAGGGAAAATAACTTTTATGGGTATATAAACATTGTGTGTGCAAATGTTTGCCTTGTATCAACACGCAATGGTTTGTGTCCACACAAGTATGCACATAATTCCATACGTGTGTGGGAAGAGGGAGCAACTGAAAATGAGATCCAATACCTACTTTAAACCACTCTGGCAGTGCAAACCCACCCACAGAGCTGTGGCTGAACTTCACAGCAGTTTCCAAGGAACCACAGGAGCTCTGTCCTGCAGTGTGGTGGGTTATCCAATGCTGGTGTGTACTTTGTGCACGTGTAAATACTTCATGTGTACAGCGTAGAATCTCTCACCTGGTTTCAGCTGTACAGCTGGAGCTGTATTGATTGTGGAGAGATGTCTGTGCACTACAGTCTCTTGATCAGCACTATAATATAGAGAATGAATAATGTATATTTCTGAAGAAAGAGCAGTGACTGGGAGAAGAATCGAATTGAATCTTGGGAGCAAGAGAGTGAATCCTTGGCTGGATTGTAATTTTTCTGAAGCTCTTTGAGGCAGTCAGGTGGTGGAACAGAGCTAGGAATGTGCCCAAATGTTGTGTTTTAGAGAAATATTTCATGTGGATCTTGCCCCCAGTCACTTCAAGCACATGGACATGCGGAGGGAAAGGAGAGTTAATCTTGTGTGGCATAAATTAGTAAGAGCAGAGCAAAAGAACTTTTCAAAGACTTGCTTGCTAAATAAATTACTGGTCATGTTTTATTTAAAAAACTCGTGCTGCCAGCAGAGAACACAGCAAACAAGCACACTTTCAATTAAAGTAACAGCTAGGATTTTCCTTCTGGCACTCCTGTGACTTCTTGCACTTGTTCAGCTTTATTGCATGTCACAGGCAACTGAGCAGGATCACATGCACACACTGGCTCACGTGTACACGTGGCATCTGCAATCAAGAGGTTTATCTCCTTTTACTTTGTCCCTTTGGTAGGCAGAGGTGGGACATCCTGCTAACCCCAAGACTGTTTGCTTAGGGTCTGTAACAGGGATGCCAACCTTGGGTCTGCATTAGCAGCGTTGGGCTGTGCCTGATGCTATGCATCACCCAAAATCCAGTGTGGAGCTGCTTGCTGTGCCATGGGGATTGGACTGTTCCCTGTATCCACCCACGTGCTGCAGGAGCTGGGGGTGGATTGGTGCCAAGCTGCAGTGTGGCAGAGGGTGGGTATGGAGGATTTATATTTCTAACAGGACAGATGTTTGCTTTCTTTTCTCCCAAACATCTGCTCACATGGTCTATTTTGGGAAGTGTTGAACACTACTTTAAGGGCAAGATTGAGGTTACAGTAGGTTGTCAGCCTTATGCCATCAGAGGCCATCGTGAGATTTCCAGCTCTTCTTGGTTTAAGACTAATGGAAGAAATGTGTGGAGAGGATGTTTTTCTATCTCAAGGGTGCTTGAACTTTTCTGGAACACTTTTCCATTGCAGGACAGCCTATAGCACCCTCTGTAACCCTGGTGATACCTTTCTTTGGTTGATGGCCAGGCTTCAGGCTCAGAGATGGTTACCTTGTCACAGGAGAGTGTTTGTTGATTTCTGTGTTGGGTTTTTTTCCCCCTCAGCTCCTCTCACAAGACACTCAAAGAACTCACTGTCATCAGCACTGGAAAGTGTCCATGCTATTTTCAGTAGGTTATATAGGTTAGGTCTCTGCTGCTTTTACCTTGAGCATAGTATTGATCAGTTCATATCCCAACTTCTCTCTGAAAAATCAAATAAAAAGGCTTGTTGAAATGGCTGGAAGGCAGGGGATGGTGTACAGGAATTTCTTAGGAGCTGGGTGGTGTGGCTAGATAGTGTGCTTCTTTGTGCCTAATAAACTTTTTAAAAATAAATGTCTCCCAAGGGAAGGACAGGAATCTGAGCAGCTCTCTTGGGCTAAAGGAGTAGCATTTTCAAAGTTTGTAAGACTTCATTTGGCACTGAGAGACACCTGAAAGAGCAAAAGATGAATATTTGGAGCAAAAGAGTGAATGGTTCTGAACATGTGATAGGACATTGACAGCTTCTTTTGCTTGAGACTTCTGAGATATTTGGAAAGGAAAGTCACCAGTCTGTGAGCACACTGAGATGAACAATTGCTGTGCTTGAGCCTTTCTTGGGGTGAAAAAACCCAGGTCACTGGGAAGCAGAAAGTTCTAGATTTATCCCTTCAGTACCCATGGGTGTGGGAAATGGGATTCAGCATGGTGCATATTTTGGTGCAGTAGACACACTTATTACCTTGGGCCATCAGATTTGACCCTCAGAATGGTGATACTATCTCTAAAATTAGCAAATCAAGAGGTATTGTCCTGCATGTTTAAATTGCACATGTTGAACCAAATCAGAGGTACATAACCTAGAAATACATCTGGATTTTCCTCCTAGACTGATCAATTTCTGTTCACGAGCTATGTAGAACAGATCTTTAAACTTAATACCTCCTTGTCCCACTGGGAATATCCCTGGGAGCTGGTCTCCTACTCAGGCTCATCTAATTTAGAGGGAAAATTAAGTGCTCTTCCACAGGACTGTATGATGAGGAAAAAATGTTCTTTGTGACCAATCTCCATTGTTCTGAATACCTTATGGTGCCTTTTACAGTAGTACAGGGACCACATTAGCATCAGTTTTCAGGTGTTTTGTGTGTATTCCACAAAGTCTGAAAACAATGTTGGCAAATCTGAATTATTGCCTGCATTGTAGGGTTTAATCATCCACTCACACTCATTCAGTTAAGCAAACAAACATTTGGTTACTGTTTTTGCATCCTGCACAGAACAATTTGGACTAACCTGTGCAAGTTTTTAGTCTCACCAGCTGTCAGTGTAATCCAGCAGAATAATGAAGTGTTGATCTTTTTCCTGTAGAAGGAATCCCAGTGAGGCCATCGTAGCAGCTCTGGGACTTCTGAAGCACAGTAGTACCTAGAGCATATTCCTCTTCCTCTGTGCTACAAGAGTATTCCTGTGCTTAGGGAGTTTCAAGGCAAAGAATTACAGTTGCTTTTTTGTCTCTTATGTTGGGAAGTTTCTTCATTGTGATCAAATTCAGACCCTCTGTTGTTTTAGTGATAAAATAATCCAAAT
Organism: Acanthisitta chloris; assembly: GCF_000695815.1. Lineage (NCBI taxonomy): Eukaryota > Metazoa > Chordata > Aves > Passeriformes > Acanthisittidae > Acanthisitta > Acanthisitta chloris. The sequence continues at coordinate 93,005 of NW_008679826.1, read as the reverse complement.
TAAGAGTATATTGATGGAGGTTGTTCTCCTGTAAAACAATCCTGTAATTGGAAACCCTTCTGAAATTTTTTCTAAAAAGTTTATATTTCCCATAAAATCTTTGTTTCCAAATTCAGGCTCTGCCAATTGGGCTGTTATTGAAAAGTAGGGTCCTTAGCACAGTCACTTGGCCAGTGGCACAAGTGAAATGTGTGTTCTTCAAAAGCTTTATTATGAACATGAATAAAACATTTTCTGGTGTTATTAAAACAGCCTGGACTAAAGCAATGAGAATGACATCAGTCAGGGGTGACCTCTGTGTCAAGCCTGTCTGCTCAAAAATAGCACTGCAATAGTGGCAGTGGTGGCAATTGTGCCATTAATGCAGCAAAAGTTGACATTCTCTTTTGGAAGCCCAGTCAGATAATTAGATTTATGTAGAGATATGATATTGCTTTTTTTTTAGGCAGGATCTACCTATATGACAGTCCCTTTCTATGCTCCCTATGCTAATATCTAATCCAAAGTGCAACATCACAGAAGCCATATGCACAACAAAAAAAGAAAAATCTGTGTCCAGCAGTCTGTGCTGCTGGCACACATCCTTTAGTATGTGCTGAGAAAGCCATTCAAAATTGTTGGATGCTTTTGGATTACATTAAATTTTTGTGTTCTCAGCATTAGGCACTCTAAGGAAATCACAAATTTGGTTTAAAATGTAAATATGCACATTATATATATATATACATACATATATATGTATATATCAATTTGACAGGGTTTCTGCCTTCAGATTTTTCAGCATTTGGCCGTTACTTGAGGTCTCTTCCTAGCTAGAAACTTATCTTTAAAGGAAATTTAAAAAGAGATTTTTACATAACCACATGTGCCTGTTGAGCTCGAGTCATGGTTAAATATTTTGGGATTAGCCTCAGTAGTAACCGAATGAGCCATACTCAGTGCTGAAGATGTCTCATATTTACAAATCTTTACAAACAAATAGCTAGCAGTCTACTAATTAATCCAGACAGATTAACTTTAGTTAGACACTACCTCATTAATATTTTTCAAGTTTGTGTTCTTGTCTTTATGGAGCATGACTTATGTTAAATGCTCCCAGAACCAGTCTAAGATCATGAAGTCATTTGGAAGACAACATATTTTTAATTACATTTCAAAAGCTCCTGTGCTTTACTCCCTCCATCCCTTCAGCAGTAAGGAGATTAGGTTCATTGCCAAGTGGCTTGCATCACCCTCTATCATGGGATGTGGCTGCCTGGGTTTTAGCAGTCTGACAATGATTCACCAGCACAGTGTGGTTTCGTGGGGATGCAAGCGCATAATGAGCAACCTTGCGTAGGTAAAGGTGAAAGAGCCTTTCATCTTAGCCTTTGCTAAGATGTTTGGACATGCAGGATAGAGAAAAGCTCTAGCTCAGGCCACTGACAGTTAACCAACAATATACTGTGTAGGAATGAAAGCTGCAGTCTAGGTTGAGTCGATTATAGAATAGCTCCATGCATTTCCCAACATCCTTTCCACTGTTTTGACACCTCTACAAACTTTTCAGCTTTTCTAATATTTGAAGAGTGTGGTTGTATTGTATGGACAAGATCTGATCCCTTAGTCCAGGCAAAAACGGGTCAATACCCATGGCAATTTCTCAGAGTGGTTGCTTGCTAATGTGTGTCTGACGCACACAGGTTTGCTCAAGAAAGTCTCGATAGTGAGCTCCTCCTGCTTCCTTCTAGATATTTCAGTCTGAGATTCAGGATTCTTTTTTCCCCCATATTTAAATTCAATCCCCCAAAGCTTTGTTATATCTAGCAGTGGTTTTCCTTCTCAGGATTTTTCTACTGCAAGGCCATGTGTAGGTAGGAGTACTTTACCCAGTTGGGAATGCTGTGCTACTATTTTGACTGTGTTCCCAGGAATAGCTCTATACCTGCCAAGCTGCACTCTGAATTCACTTGAAGACAATGCACAAATGACTTTTGTTGCACTGGCTTTGGCTGGTGCAGCTGTGCTTGTCAAGGTTTTGGCAACTTTCTTATTAAATCAACCTGTACAAGCTGCAGGAATTAAGATGATTCAAAAAAAATGCAGATCTACAAGAAACAAAGTAGTAGTGTAGTGGGCACTAAAAATCTGCAAGGGAAAATGTGCTCATTTAGGGGGATAACTCCAATTTTAACTAATAAAGATAAATCTTTGAAGAACCTCTAGTGTGCAGCAATATAGCAGTGTACCACTAGCACAAAAATTAATCCCTTTTGGTCAGGCAAATGGCAGATATGTCTCAAATACTGCTGTGCACAGACTTAGGTTGGTACAGGCAGAGGAGAGCATTTTCAACTTTGCTTTCATGTAATGCTGATTTTCATGCTAGTTCTAATGCTGCAGCTGTCTGACATCTCCAGGAGATGGAGGTGGCATTTCTCACTGCTGTGGTTTGGAAGGCATGATTGTTATTTGTGTAACAAAATCCGTCTGACAGGTAACCACATGTTCCAGTTAATCTTAGCTGGGATATAAGTAGATCCTGTATCAAATGTAATGACTCAGTTACCAAGCCTGATGCTAATGTCAGTGACATCTGCTCCAGCCTCTGTGTTCCTTAAAAATGGATTGGAATCAGGCTTATGGGTGAGTTCATATTAGGGTAACTCCCACTTAAATACTGTAGGTCACACTGAGATCTGATGCCAATAGAGGTGCACTAGGAGAGATTTGTCCCAATGTAGTCCTTGTTTGTCCATATCCAAGGACATAGCTGCAAAAGACTGGAATGGGTTTCCTGATGCATTAAGAGACTTATCTATTATTCACTCTGGGAACAGCAGTCTTATTTAATATTAAATTCCAAATTTCCTTTAGGTGTTTACCAACCATCCAGAAGATCAGGTGCATTAAATTAGTGAAAGTCCCTTTTTCATGAGTTGTCTTCTACCTCCCTTAGTTTGAGAATAATGAACTCAACCCTCCTGTCCCTAGTGTTGCTCTTACCCAGGACTAGCACATTCTGGTTTTTTAAACAACATTGAGTGAGAATGTAATTTTATGTGCTTCGACTTCAGGGAGTGTGGAATCTTTGCTCCATTAACCAAATTCACATTGTATTTGCTCTGCCTCACACCTCCCTTTGGACTGTAGTTTTGACTGCTGGGCTTAATCTGTGTATGACCTGGAGCCTCTCAAGGAAAAACTAAGGATGAGTGTTGATCAGAAGGTTGCAGATGTAGAATTTTGGGATGATCTAAATGAGGCACTGAAACCAGGCCACTGCCCCGGCTCCTCTCCAGTAGTAACCCAGATTGCACCATTTGCTTGGAGACTGTCAGTTTGCAGTTGACCTATAACTATGAACTGTCATTGTGGCTTGGTTGAAACTTGGGATAGAAAGGGAGCAAGCCAGATGCAAACCTCTGGTGCCTGGGAATGTCCTGACACCAGAGCTTTTTGTCCACGTTTTCTGTAGCTTTCAGGTCCCCTGCCAGACTTGTGACTAACCATACAAGTGATTCTTATCTCTAAAATCATGCAGAGTTAAGATATACATTTATATATAGCTACACTACTATAGGCTACTTGTTATGTGTCTAACACCATCTGTCATGTATGTGTGTGGGTTTTGTTTAAGGGAAGATATTTAAAATCTGAACCATTCTTATCTGAAACTAACTCAAAGTCTTAAAATAATAGTTTCAGGACTGGACTTTCACTACTGATTTGGTGTGTTAGGGGAAAAATAGCTTTGCACTCACATTTTCAATCACAGACAATGGAATTTGATTGGCATCAATGTTAAGTATTTAAACATACCTTATCAAGCTTCAGAAAGGGCTATATAGCTTTAAGAGCTTGGGGAAATATCCCCTTGTGCTTTTGCCAAGATCCTGTTACAGATTTCTCTGCTCCCCTCACTCTTAATGATTTCAGTGGGAAATATGATGGAAAAGTGAAATAAGATCATTCTATTTCTAATGAAAGCTTTACTACATTGATTTCTTATTTTTTTCTGTGCCACTGTTTGTCAAAAGCATCTGTGTACAAAATTCAGGTGGCGCTGGGAATTCAACCTGTCGCTTTTGTTAAATTTTGACTACTGCTTATACCATGAAAAAATTAACTGCTGTGAAAGGTAATTTATGGTTACTGTAATAGCTGATCATTAATGGACTCAGTAGAAAACTGCACAGCATTAAAATAAAATTCCTGTGTATAACTCTAATGACACTTATTGCTTCGATAGTATAATGCTATGTTGATATAGCAACACCTTGTGTTCATATCACTTTTTATTGTGGGATCTGAAGTGCTAAACAGTTTTATTCACGCTTCATAACAGCCAAGTAAGTGCTATCATCCTGGCTTATTAGACAGGTAAGCTGCACCAAAGACAGCAGAGATTTGCACAGAGGTGTAATATACTCAGCCTTGCAAAGGCCTGTCTATATGCACAGCCTGAAGCATGTGCTGAATTCCAGCCCTTTGCAGTCACTCAGATATTTTACCAAATCTGCATCTATGTAACCAAAATTCCTGGTCAACTTGATTAACTCTCAGATGATCCTTCCTCAAATTCACAAGAAATCAGTGGGATTTACATACCTGCTTATTGTTCAGCTCCAGGTTAGCTGTTCTGATGGGGGCACTGGTCAGTGCACAGATGAGGGCATGTCCTTGAAAGCAGCTTATGGTGCACTGAGCAGAATACCTGGCTACTACCATTCTCATTCTGCCATTTCAGGCAGCAGCTTTCATGAGCTTTAAACTCACGTGCTAACAGGGAAATATCTATTTTTAGGCTGCCTAGCGCAGCTGCTGTAGCAAGTTGGCCTCTGGAGCTCCAGCCTTGCAAACAAAATAAATATTTACCTGTAGGCTGTTGTAAATAAAAGAACTCTTCCATCCATGTTTACACTGGAAATGCTCACAGTAATTTGGTAGGCAGGGTTTAAATGCTCTTCATTCATTTTACTACTGGAGCTTTGAGTGCATGGCAGCCAAGGCAGTGGGGAACATGGTCATTCAGAAAAGTGTTGTTAATTTATTTCCCTGCCTTCCTGGAGTGTTGGTTTGCTGGTTTTGTTCTTAAAAATTACAAGAGATCTAGACAACATAAATAATTCATTGTGCAAGTATAACATTTCTGGGAATGCTAGCATGAAAATTGCTAAATGTGCATTTAATTTAAGCTTGATTAGGCAACTGATTCTGTTCTAACACAGTCATAATTAAAATGTAGTCCTGTGAGGTTTAAGGCATTACAGGTACCCTGTGCTCCACGTGCAGGATGGCTAATTAGAGAGGGTCCCATTTGGGCTGGCAGGCTGGATACCTGATTGTGTGAGGTGGTGACTGAGTTCCCAAGCATGGGGCTTGGAAGACTGATGGGCCTTGGGAGAGTTGAAATATTGCAGAGGCAAATGAAACATCTCCTCCTGTTTGGCTTGTTATCCTGCAAAGGGTGCCTAGCCTACCTATGGCTAGTAGAGCAACTGCTGCAGATCTCTGTGTCACTTCCCTGACCTGCTGGGAATTTCTGTTGCCTGCTCAGACAAGGAGGATGAGGGAGCAGACTGGGAATCAGCAGAAATTAACCTTGGGATGGATAAGACTACTGGGAATTCCAGGCTAGATCCTCTGCAATGCCTTCAACATGACCTGAGCTGTGGACCTCACTACGAGAGTCATCAGTGCTATAAATTGAGTGCTGTGGGGAGTACACAATGGAAAGCAATTTCCTAAAAATTGCTTGGGCAGTCATGGGATCAGTGATGAAGTTCTTTAGTGTTCAAGGATGTTCTTGCTCTGGAGCTCAGTTTACCTTTGGGAAATTGTCAGTGGTATTATTTTGATGTGAAGCTAAACTGAAGGCTGTGTCCTGCAACCCATCCTCACTTGAGATAGAGGATATGCCTTGGAAATGCAGATAGTATTGCAAAGTTGGGTCACTGGGCCTCTTTTCTGGCTGGTAGAAAGGTGAGACCTGCAACTAGAGACACCTGTGAGTGAAATCCATACATGCCTTTTTTGCTTTGGCAGTGTCTAAAGGGCATGTATGGATTGCACCCACAGCCAGACCCACTAAGGGGTCCCTTTAGTGGGTTTGACTGGGCAAAGTGGGGACAGACAGCCCACACTGTATGACACACAACTAGGTATGATTACACCACCAATGCAAGGCTGTCGCTTTCCAACTCCTATTTGGTTGGTTTTTTTCTTGTTCTTTGGGGTTTTTCTCCATTTCCCTCTCTAATCACCAGAGCTACCTGCTGCCTGCAATTTGTCTGGGCAGCTCTCCGAGCCACGGTAAACGTGTCCGACAGAGCTTAAATCTCAGTCTGAGCAAATCTCTTTTAGGCTTTCTCATTTCAACAAAGCCCTTGTTCAGCTGCATTAGTTCCAAGGAGTGCCAGGCCACTGCTCAGTCGATTATCTGGAAGCCTTGTTGCCTCTAGCATGCACAGAGAGTTTGGATGTATCCCTAATTCATAATGCGAGAGCAAACTCTCTCGGTGGGGTGAGAAATTCAGGGTGAGGATGAACAACAAATTCCTGGTCCCATGAGCAGTTCCACAAATTCTGCAGTGTCTCCCCTGTGTTTGCAGTTCAGCTGCACTGAATTTCACCCCTTTCTTTTTTTGATATCTTGTACAATTGGGAATTGGCTGCTTCCTTCTGGTGAGTCCTGTGTTAACTGGGACAGCTGGGAATGAGACACCTTGCCTTGGCTCTTGTAGACCAACATGCATGACCATGAAAGCACTTAACTCTTTTCTCTGTGAATTATACCACCCTGGTCATGGCAGTGGTGTTTTCCAAACAGCCTTGCTGAGCTCAGCAGATTCCCAGAGCAGGAGATGGAAATGTGTCCCTGCTGCTTCTGGGGAAGGATGAAATGAGGCAGGCTTTAGGAAAATGGGTTTGTTTCTCCTCATTCTAGTTGCTGATTCTTTTGTTCCGTGGCCTGAAATGTTGTCTTCCAAGGGTTTGTATATTCAATAACAGGTTTTGCATGCCAGTTTACTGTGAGGCTTTTGTGTGTGTATACAGACATCAGATGAAATGCTGAAAGGTATGTGTGTAATTTGAGTTTATAAGTGAAGTGGGTTGCTTTTTTCTCCCAGTGGTTAATCTGTTTCTGCACATTCACTGCTACATTTTATACACTTTGGAAGTGATCTCTTAAAGCAAAGATGTTTTCCTTTGCAGAATGCTTATTGTAGCACATTATATCACATAATATCATTCTGTTCAACAACAATGTGTTCTGTTGGGCAAACAGCATGGCAAAAAGGAGGGGGGAAGGGGAATAAATAAGTAGACACACCAGCAGAAATTCTCCTTTGCTGGTACCTGAATTGCTCTCAGGGAAGCAGGCACATTTGTATTCTGTCACTGCTACCATGACCAAAGAGATCTCCTAGTCCCAGAGCTCCAATTTATAAAATCTTGCTGTATAGTGCTTTGAAGAAAAAGTTTTCCTCAAATGAAAAAAACAGTGATCATGGAAACGAATGGCTGATGCCACTGTGGGGGATCTCTCTCACTGCTATCTGAAGTGGGGTCCAGCCTTGCCTGGCTGTGTGGGAGACCTCAGGCTTGCCCTGCAGGGCAGTGCAGCTGCAAGTGGGTTGTGTTTCTGATTCACAGCAGTGTGAGAACATGAAGAGTGGGGTGAACTTGGAGCAGGGTGAGTGCCAGTCATCGTGACTTGGTGGGTGCAGGCTCCAGGCTGAGCAGCTTCAGGAATGCTTCCCTGGGACATAGTCTTCCTCTCTGCAGCTGTGTCCATCTGAACACAGAAAAATACCAGGAGGAGGAGGGGCAGTGGTTGCTTTTTATGGTATAATCCTGCAGCCACTGCAGACGTGTGTTCTACCCAGTGCAGAACCTGCTTGTGATACTGAGCTGTGTGTCTGTAGCTGTGCCCCTGTGATCTGATATTATGTTTTTGGGCATAAGTTCTCCACTTCTCCCCTATCCAGCATTAAAGAATCATATCTTACTTTAAACTTGGGTTAACCTCCATTCCCCAAGTCTTGTGTTTCAGGCTTATTATAAATTATTTAAGCAAGAAGGCAGCTTGGCTGTAATGTGGGCAAATGCTCTTTATGCTGAAGGGATAGATGCCAGTCACGCAGCCTCTAGAATTTAGAGAGATATTTACGTACATTGCTGCCTTCTTTATTTTTTTCTGTGAAAGGTGGCACCCCTGTGAGTCAGCATGGTGATATGTCTGATCCCAGGGACCTCACATGATGTGCTCTGAGGACACTCCGGATTCATATTTTGCCAATGTTTCTGGGAGTTTTTTAAAGCACACCCCCTGCCAAAAACATTATCAACTAATTCCTTGTCGCTGTAGAAACACTTCCCAGACCTGCCCCAAACATGACCCTGCTGTGTGCCAGTGTCAGGGCTGAGATTAGAGCTCAGGTGTCCTCATTTTCTGCTCTTACTAATTGCCAGCAGCTCCCTGATGTTTTGTTCATGCTAGCACACATTTGTGCAGTCATGAATGAACAATAAGAATGCAAGAAACTTTGCAAAACCTAAGCTATTTCCCTGAATTTTCTGTTGAATAATGGTAAAAAGGGGTGCTAGATTCAGTGATGTCAGAAAACGTGAAACCAGCCAGCAGCTGCCAGGGAGCCTGAGAATAAGCAATCTCCAGTGGGTTGCAGCATAGCCAGCTCTTTTTTTTTTTTATAGCAAAGAGAGATGAAACACTACAAAGATATTCCCAGAGAGAAAATAGATGTCATACAACATTTAAATAGATCCTTTCAAGAAGGAAAGCTGCAGAAACCCTTATAACTAGCTCATGAGTGTGAACCTGCTGGGTTTTTTTTTAAAGGCTGGTAGGACAGATAGCTTTAAATATACAGCTCTGTTGTCTTGATAGCTTAATTCTATTGTCCAGCTTCTGCCTGAATGTACCAGGTAATAATAAAAGCAATACAGGCAGCAGGTCCATAACTACAAAATGAATGTTTAAAAGAGCTTTGTAGTCTACAAAGCAAGACATTTTGAAATAGAGAACTGGTTAAAATGGAAGTTTTAAAGACTGCATAGGGATCCGTGGCAATAGAGGGAACACAAGTGGCAAAGAAACTTCTCGTGTAGTGGAACTGAAATATTGATAACTGGGAGATGGGAGGGTAATACAAGAAATAGAGAGAGCCTAGAAATGGCAATTTCTTTGCCAGAAAGCAATATGAACTACAGAATGAGGGTAGTTTAAATCAGGAATTATTTAAATTTGACCTATTTGTATCAAAAGACAGACCAGTCTCTCTTCAACAATTATCAGAAAAATATAATGACTGAAAGAGTGCCCAGATCCTGAAACACATGCACATGTTAGGAAGCAGCTCTCTTAAGACAGGGTGTCCATTTTTCCTTTTGGCAGAAAACACAAGCTGAATGTATGGAAGAAGGGAAGGAACTGGCCATAAGGTCCCCTTAGTACTTCCTGCCCTGTGGCAATCCTGCCCCTGCTGCAGTTTTCTCCTTTCTTGTCCATAACCCCTGAGGATGACTGTGCTGCTTTGATGCTCATTGCCCTGGTGGTTTTTTTCCCTACTCTTGCCTGCAGCAGGACCTGAGACCTTTGCAGGGAGCTCTGACAATGTACTGAGCCCTTTAGTTTTTCCAACATGTCCAAGTGAACAAGTTGCCCCATTCCTTGCAGTGCCACTTCCATTGCTTCACTCTCACCTCCCTCCCTCCCTCCTCTGCTGTTTGTGTTCATTCCTCAGGTGCTGCTGGAGAATGGACACATTGAAGAACACCATTGAGCAAACTCCTGCTTAAGCTGGTTCTTGCCAGAAAAGAAAAATCCAGCTGGATACTAGCTTGATTTGAAGTAGTTCCACTGGATTTATTGTGGTCTTAGAGTTGAACCCAAATTCATTAGTATGTGCCGATGAATTTGATTAGATCTGGCCTATGTACTAGGAAATGTGAATATTTTTGAGCTTTGGTATTTCTGTGAGTTACATGGTGATCTGTCTTTATTTATTTACTGCATTCATCTCAGGAAAAGAAGGGCCACATCTAAACAAGACCAATAACAGTTCTGTGTGTCCTAGAGCAGTGCATACAGGTGGCCATGACAGCACAAATGACTCCTCCAGAGGTGCTGTCAAAGACTGACTCCCTTCAAGTTCACACACAACTATCATTTATATTCCTTTGTCAAGGTGATTTCAAATTATCTGTTGACTGTGATGGAAACAAAGATTTAGTGAATTTGGAATTTTTCTGCTGGCTGTAAGGTGGAAAGAGAATGAGTTATGGAGGCCTTTTTACCCTTTTTTTACCATTTATGCCATTATGTTTTTTACTTGTATAAAATGTTTTCTGTATTTATAATGCAGATTTAAAAGAAAGATCTAAAACAAATAATGCGAAGGAGCTGTTTCCTATGAATTATCTGGTGAATTCTGTACCTCTGCCTTTACTGCTTCAGTCACTAAATATTAAGCAACAATTCTTTAAAACAGAATATTAATGAATGCAATGTCTGTTTTGGACTCTGTTTGACACAGGCAATGCAAAGCTTGTGTCTGGGGCTCACAGCTGCCTTCTCCCATTTAATGTTTCCCAAGGATGGATTTTTCTCCAAAGTTTGCACTGACATTGGCACCGAGTCAGGACTGGTTGACCCTGTATAAAGATTAGGGGGGAAATAAGAGGGTTGCTGCAGAGTTTAGGGGGTTTTAGTTACAAGAGGTGTTTGTACTGGCAGTGTGGAAAACAGCAGCCCATGGATGACCCACTCGTGGGTACCTGTGACATGTGTCCTTTTTCTGCACAGAGGTCTTGTTTCTCATGAAATACCCCCAGAAGGGGATATGGAGCAACACTGGTGCTGAGCTGGTGATCTTTGAGCTGCCTGCAAGCTGAACTTGTACTAGCAGGACTGTGCTGCTCAGAGACTTGCACCCATCTGTGTGTTGTGGCGTTAGGGGGTGTGTGGCTGCTGAGGAAAGCTCTCTGTGTCTTTGTAAATAAACTCCTGAGCACCAGAAGTTGTGCTGAAACAAGCTGCAGTGGCTTTTAGAAGCAAAAAGTGCATCTGTTCTGTGAACATAAACACAGCTGTGTTACCATGGGGCAAATTTGTTGCTGATGGAGGGATGGGAGGACAGAGAGCGACTGCTTCACTGGTTGTACTTAAAATACATCTCTTCTTATTGTAAAGCTGATAAAATTTTGAGAGGTTTCTTGTACTTACAGCCTCATCTGAGCAGATTAAACATTACATAATGTGCCTCTCAGGGGCACTGCATGATTAATGAATGCTTACAAAGTGCTTTGTTAAATATGACATAGTACTAATGTCTCTCTTGTAAAAGAAAAACTGAGGAGGCGTTAGTAGAAATTGTCTTCCCCAAAAAGTCATTCTCTAAGTTGTTTGGTTTATTCCTGAAGTAATCTATTGAATGAAGAAAAAGAAACTTTGAATGATATGCATGATAAAGCCAAACACAAGATTTCTCTTTGTGTATTGGAAGAGGAACTTCGCTGCTCAGGAAATAATCCATAAAATCATACAAACTTTAGAAAAGAGAGCAGTAATCTAACTGACAACTTTCCTTTGCCATCAAGCAAAACAAAGGAATATAACCTGAAGCTAAAAGGAGATATTTTTGAAATGAATACTGCAGTGATAGCTGAACTTTGATTTATCTTTATTATTTTTGCATTGACAAATGAATCCAAGTGGAGCTTTGACTTTCAGATTTCTCTCAATAAAAAAAAATCTTTTTGAATGTAATTCTTCTAAGAATTCCATATTGGGAAAGTGGGAACTGTCAAAAAAAAATATTCTAATGTATATGTATGTCTCTCCATGAAGCAGGAACACAAATTATAGGTCTAGTCAATTAAAAATCAATATTTATAGAGACCCTGCTGGCACTAATTGGATTAGGCTGATGGCTGCTTGCAAATCAGCATGGATGTGTTAGCTTTCATTTCTGACAGCCTTCAGTTGTGGTGCCTCTTATTTAGATTCTGGATAACCTAATATTGGTGTTACATATGTCTTTCTGTGCCTTCTCCCAGAGAGAATACTCTGGATATTGAGAGGAAAAATCAATACAGATTCATGTTTTGTATCTTCATGACACTTGCTTGTAGTGGCTGTCACTGGGGGTAATGAGAGACTGAGATCAGAGGCAGAGGGATGGCAGATTAAGCTTAGTTGTGTTAAGGATTTTAAAAATTGACCCTGTCCATGTGGATTTCCAGATCTTACCTACTTTATTCCAAGGCATTCCTAATACTGCTCTGATTTGTTGAACTGCTTTGTTTTCCAATTATGTTAGAGATTTTTTTTTAAAATGTATTTTCTCTTAAAAAGAGAAAAGGGAAAATAAAAGTTACTGTATTTGTGACAGTGAGAGATTTAAAATGCTGGATTTTTTTATTTACTTGGTAATTTTACACTGGGAGTGTAAAATTTCAGCATAGTGATGTTTTGCATTCGTATTTCACTGAGATAAGTGAGGGTATGTGGCACAATGTCATGAAGGAACAAGCCTAGAGGTTGGCATCAGACTGAGCTCTGGTCTCTGTTACTCCATTTCTTTCTTCTTGTTGTCTTGTACATGTTCCAAGTCCAACTGGGACCAAAATTTGAGCAGAGCTCAGTTTTACCACCAACCTTTCCAGGCACCTCAAACCTGACTTGCTGTATGCAGTTTGGACAGAGGATCACATAATTTATTGCTGTCACATTTATCATGTCCTGAGAACTAGGTGAGTGATTTGCTACTTTGGGTTTTGTCTTGGAGACAAGATGGACCATCTGCTTAGGGTAAGGCTATGACTGGTGAAAGTTCATTCCTGAAAACACAAGCTTTCCTTTTGCTACCTGGATGGGAGCAAATGGACTGGCCAAGCACCAGGGACAGCAAACAGGGAAGAGGCTGATGACAATTTATCTTTAGCAAGGAATTTGCCAGAGGAGTCCAGGCTGTGCAAATTTGGGTATACTTTCCTTTAGACATCTGAGTAAAGGAGGTTACAGATCATAGAATCATCAGGGTTGGAGAAAACCTCCAAGATCATTGAGTCCAACCATTTTCCTGCCACTCTGCTGTAAGATGTGCATAGGGGTAAGGCCTGGAGAATCCAAGAACTCATAAAACCTTGAAAGTACATGCAAAACTATCAGTGTTGGCAAAAAAAATCTTCACTGGGCCACATTTTCAACTGTGGTGTATGAGGAAATTTTCTGACTTTAGAGTTGTTTGCAAGTTTCAGACTCTAAGAATCCTTTATGATTTATATGCTGTGAGCATATGTTTCTATGGTATTCTATTCATTTAATTTTATTTATTGTTGCCCTGAATGCTAAAGCAGTATATCTTATTGCCTGTAAAAACTTTACAGCTACTATGATTTATTTCACACATATTTCTTGAAAAAGTAGCAAACTTTTATTTAATTAAAAAAGCCCCACTAAACCTTCGAAATTATCATGTGCGGATTTTGTGGTATATATTTTTTTAGGCAAAAATGAAGGTTCCTGAATATTTAATCTTTTAGTGGTGTCATATATGAAGTCAAGTAGTTAACTGACATTTGGATTATGATTATGAAATGCTGAACAGCATAAAAAATGTGATATTGCTTCTGGTGTACTGTGTCCAAGTCCCTCAAAAATCTTACATGTCTACAAAACTGTTGTAAGACCTTATGGCCCTGTGTAAATCTTGTGAGACTGAAACATTAATAACTGAAATTAGCTAGTGATTGTGTTGTTAATGCTTTCAAAATGAAAAAGGGCTTAATATTGCTTTGCTGGGAGGTATTAATGGGCACATTTATGTGGGGTGTATGTTTTGTTTCTCTGCCACACTGGTTAGCCTTGATGGATATACTAACCTCTTTCAGTTATGGTAAATAGAAAGAGCAATTAAGTGCTCCTTTGTGTGGTGATGGATGAAACAACAGCCAGTTGGGACCCAAAGGCAATGAGCTGCACAAAACTAATGAGCAACAGAGGCAAATGGACAAGGGTTTTCCTGCAGATTAATTGCAAACTCCAGTTTGAGTGGTGGATGGTATATCCTTCCATATTTTTGAGAAGTATAACAAAGGAAAAACACTGCAAAAAGGGAGAAAGGCAGGGCTTAGCCTGGGAGAAAGACATGAGTGAGAGCTCCTAGAGGGAATAATGCTCACTGGAAGGGCAGTCTTGGGTTTCTGAAGAGAAAACATTACTCTTTGGGATGGTATTTTACTTGTGTGTCGAGGAAGCGGAGTTGTGTATACCTTTAATTTTGTGGTAAATAAGCAGAACTGTACCAAAGAAATACTTGACTTGTCTCAGCTTGTTTTCTTCCCATTGGGAAGCAATTGGACTAGCCAGACCAGCCCTCACCTTGGGTGAGATAAGGGAGCAACACACTCAAAAGTGAAATGATTTGTTTTCCCTTTGTATTCTACATGTCACAACATAGATCAGACTGCTGTGATAGGCGTGGTGGGAATTGGGAGAGGCATCAAAGGTGAGGGTGTTTATGGTTGGATTTAAAGCCTTAGAAACAGAATTACTTCATCAGTTTATTTACAGTAGTTACAAACAACACTGATGCACTGTAAGTGGAGCCTGAGTGCAGCTGGTGGCTTGATCCATGTGCTCTGCAGGCACATTAGAAATGATGTCCTATAGCATTTCAGTATTATTATTTTACTGATACTGCTGAGAAAATAGATTCAAGGCTTTCTAGGATGAGAATGCAAAGGGTTCCCTGCAGGGGAAAAAGTTCTCAAAGGACTTTTTCTGACATTGATGAGAGCAAGTTGGACACTTGGGATTTATGGTAACCTCCTGACAGCAAGATAATGCCTTGGGGAGGTGGGCTAAAAATTGCCAACATACTCTTTGTTAAAGAATACTGGACTGTGTGAGTCATTTGGAATGAAATTTAGGAGAGCAGGATTTATTCCCAGACAGCAACACATCACTGCCCACCAAATAGGTTTAATGTTTACCCTATTGTAAAATTTTCTTCTTTACTCGTGGATTTGAGAACATCTTGTTCACTACAGCTTAGTCAGAAGATGTGTCCTGGTACAATGGCTACAAAAGTCCAATTGGAAGAGGTGGTGGATGTGTCTATTGAAATTCATGTAGCAACACGACTTTTATTTTTATAGGAAACATTGTTCTGAAGCGTTAAGCACTTGTGAGTGTTTGGCTGTTCTCGTTTGTTCCTTCAAAAATGTCATTGGTGGGGGCAATTGTTGTTTAGAAGTGTATAATATTCTGCATTTTCTATGGAACAGTCTGTCTTGACTGGTATATTAGTGGTATTTATATAGGTGCTCAGTTCAGCTGTGACAGTAGAAAGTCATACAGAGAACTGTGGCAAGTTTGTTCTTCATATTTGTAAGATTTGTCTTGATTTCTAGTTATATGATTTTATATTGATATTGTTACTCTTCCAATAGTAGTGGAAGGACACTAAAACTTTAGGTGAATGAGCCAGAGATGCCTGAACCAGGAGGTAAAACTCTCAGAAGAATATGTTGCCTTGTGATTCCAATAATGAGATGAGGAAAGAGCTGCTTTCATCTGACAGCTGGTAAAGGCTTTTGTTTAGAATATGGAAAACAGTGTTATGCTCGAAGGTACTGCCCCTTTCTCAGGAGAAGGAGGTTGCAGAAACAACCTTCTTTGTGACCACCTTTGAACGGAAAGCAAAAGAAACTGCTGCTAAGCAGCTCACATAGCCCTTGGATGTGCTTTGTGTTTAAAGGCTGAATGTTAACCTGACCAAAGGATTCAATCCATCTTTACGACAGGATTTCAGGACAAAGTGATTCAGGACACTGGTAGGAACTAGAGGAAAGAAAAGGAGCAGTGATTCTGTAGTTGCTGGCTTTTTTTTTTTTTTTTTAAACAAACAGCTACCACTTCAAGAGAATACTGGATTTCTTCCTTTTTAATGGAAACAACATCAGCATGTCTTTCCTCCCTTTCTGTGCCTGCACTTGCCTATACTTTCCATATGAAATTATCTCACAGCTCCAGTCCCTGAACCCTGCAGACTGCATGTGTGTCCCAGTCCTGCAGGCAATAGGGATGGATCCTCGTGCTAGCAATGCAGCCTCTTGGACACAAGCATTGACATACAAGGAGATCAAGGCTACAGTATTCATGAAGCCGTGGGCAGTGCAGGTTTGCTTTGAGCTCTGCCACATAGGGAGATATTACAGAGCAGCAAATGGAGAGATTTTCCATGCCAGGTTATGAGGAGCCTTGCACATGTCTTCAAGAAGAGCAGCCCTAAAGGCAGACACTCCAAAAGGCAGTCACCTGCTGCAGAGATGCTCTTTTTGGGTACTCATTCCCCTTGTATATAAAAATTCTGAATAGCCCCCACAATGTATAACATTTAGGTCTGACTTCAGGATGCTGGAGACCAAGTTGAGGCTGTAGGCCAAAAATCCCATCTGGTCACTTGGCCCTTGCTGGGCTGCAGTGAGGACCTGGCAAGGCTGGTCCGTGAGGATCTGCAGGCTGGGTGGGTTTTATATGGAAGTGGAGCAGATCCTGATCTCTGCTCCCGTAGCTGCAGTTTGAGAGGATCCCTCGGTGGTGTAAGTGGCTGTGTGGGAGGCCTTGGGGCTTCTGGGGTCAACCTGTGTTAATGTGTTTTGGCTGTGTGGTGGCATCCCAAGCAGAGAGCATGGGGGGAGGAATTGCTGCTGAAAATGTGAATTATACCTGTGGAAGCTCTAAGATTTGAGTGAGATTTCACAGGTAACAGCCATTGCTCAGTACATATTCCTGCTTCTGGGGGCTAGGAACAAATTCTCCCATCCTCCACAAAACCTTGATATAGATAGATACACTGCCTGCTGTTGCAGCTAAATATGTAGAGATAAATATTCTTCAGCAGAGCACTGAGAGGGGCCAAGAACAAAGTATGTTAAATTTGGAGTAAATTTTTGGCGTCCTAGCTTGAACTGTGTCTGTAGGACCACAGAAGGTGGCTCTCCGCTCCCTGTGGTGTCACCTCACATGGTCTGAACCTGCCTGGTGTATTATCTTTTCCAAAGCACAAAATCAAGTCAATACATGAGAATCTCTCCTTTCATTTTGCAGGAGAGCAGGGAAGGGAGGAGGTGGGAGAGGAAAGCATGCTTTTAAACCAGCTAAAAATAATCAGAGAGTGAATAAAAAAATTCCCACAAACTTATTATTTTTAAGACTCTGTGACTTTTTAAGCCAGACACATGACTTTGGGGAGGGGAGGGAGGCTGACTCAGAATATTTGAATACTACAGATTGGCAATACTGAGCTTCTCTGTTTTCCGGGAGGGAGTAATTACTGTTAGAGAGTGAATTGCTTCCCTTGGATCTTGGAAGGGAGTAGTAGAGCAGAGGAGTAGCTGTGACTCAGACGTGGGGATGTGTGTGAGTCACAGTGACTCTTGCTTGGTAATAGCTTGCTTAGGGCAGCACTTAAAATCTCATGGTCCATCCCCATGGAGAGCTGGATATTTGCAGCAGATACAGACACAACGTGAAAAGAAATACTGTTGCTAGCTCAGAAGAAGAATGAGCCATGGCATTTTGCTGTCTTACAGATGATTTAGAAACTAAATGAGTCATAGAATTTTAGGAGTTGGAATGGACCTTACTGATCATCTAGTCCCAACTCCCCCTGCCATGGGCAGGGACACCTCTCCACTAGATCAGGTTGCTCAAGGCTCATCCAGCCTGGCTTTGAACACTGCCAGGGTTGGAGCAGCCACTGTGGAAATACTTTGATTCATTTTCCATCACATAGGCTGATTTCAGTATTTAAATGGTCTCTAAACCCTAAGTGCTTCAGAGCTCCAGGTACTTGTGAAGCACACACCAACACAGTCTAGTTGAGGAGGGAAGTTTGAAGAGTAAGGACAGCTTGAGAACTTGAGTTTTTTGTTATTTTCATTGCTTTTATAAAGTATTTACCCGTCATGTTTGCAGAGCAGGCATTCTAATGAGTAATTGGTGTTGCTATTGTTTATTGCTTTCATGTGAAATCTATTCTATTTATTTGTTTGGATTTCAGCCCAGCACTGGATTACTGTTTTATCCATGTCCGGTTTAAAATACTTGATTTAAGCTTTCAGCATGCAAATTAATCTTCATGTATTCGTAAATGGAGAAACTGTGCAGGTTTCTATTTATATGACATTAAAGATAAGGGACAAGGAGCAATGAAAATGGAACCAAATATTTACAGCTGGGAAAAAGAGAAACAGCAACTTCTAAAATTATATTCTACATGAACCAAACGAGAGAAAAAAGGCCTCTAAGAATGCAAATGTAGTTGTCTTTGCTGCCTCTAGGAGATATTTGTGGGTGTTGCAGAGTTTATACTGAAATTCAGTTTGAATAAATTCTAGGCATGGTCTTCATGAGAATACAAAATAATACAGAGAATATAAAGACTCTGTATTATTTACTGTATGCTGGAGGTGTTTGTGTTTGAAATGGGTATTGTCCAGCTTGAGATTTCCCTTGGGGAGGCAGGAGAGGAGTGGGTGGGAGTGTGCAGGGGGAGGCATCAGGTGCCTTCCTGTGAAGAGGCTATGGTTGCACCTGGGAGAGCCTTCCCTGAGCCTGCAGCAGCAACATCCTGAGAGGTACCTGAAACCTGCACTGCTCTTAGGCTGGGTAAAGTGGTTGGGTGTCACTTCTCTAGCACCTGAGTCTGTACTGGCCCTAAAGAAATGCAGAGCTGCTGCTTGGAGCATCAGGTGTGTTTATTCATGACCTTCTAGACAGAAAGAAGCTGCTGGGCTTCAAGGACATCTTAGCTGGTTACAAAACTCCTATGTAAGCCTGGCCAGCTCCCCAGGTTTTATTTCAGTGAAATTTCACTTTTATGTGTGTTCGAAATGGGGTCGAAAGCCACAGACTTGAATGTCATTTTGTGGAGGAAATTGCACAGCTCTTCATTTGAGTAGCATTAAGAGATGCTTTCCAGAGCAAACTGGTGCCCCAGGCTGGCAGGAGTTCAGCACTCAGGGCTGTGCCACAGCAGCTCCTGCTGGTCCCACTCCCACCACCACCAGCAAAGTGTGAAAAGAGACCAGGATGAGGAGGGGGCATCTCCTCAGTTTTATTTCCCACTCCTTGATTAGAAATATCTCAATTGTTAAAATTCCTTGGTGAAATCACTGTCATACTTAATGAAATTGCTGTCAAATTGGACTATCCCCAAGTGATCCAATGGTGTTTCAAGACTAGAAGACAGCTAAGGGAATTTAGAGGGGATTTACTATCAAAGGGATTCTGGTATTTTTAAAAATTTTATTGCTTTAAAAGCAGTTAAAAAACAAACTGTTATCCAAATACTGTATAACATGATTGCTTGGCTTAATGGTTGAAAAGAATGAGCTGGGGAGGAAAATTTGTACACTTGGAAGATGAAGAGAGATATGGAGTGCCTTGTTCCTGGTTGTTCATATGAGAGACTATATTCTTGTATTTTCAGTAGAAATACCAGTTCTGTTGGAGGTGAGATTTCACAGTTACTGTAGTGCAAGTGACACTGAGAGGGGAAAAGGTCTCTGTTTTCTTCTACACCTTTTAATTTAGAGACATCTAAAAATAAGTTTCCTCAAAAACAGTGATGCTTGGGTGCTCATCTTCCATTTTTTCTATTAGTCCTTTTGTATATTTTAATAGCATAGTATTGTGCTTGTTTCTTTACTCTCTGCTCATGCTGTACTTGGCATAATCAAAATGAGCTGTGTGGATATTTTGGTATTGTACACTGGGACTCTCCTCTGTGTCTAGTTATCCATAGCCAAATGTGCTTGCTCAGTAGCCCAAAGATAAAATGTTTTCAGCATTAAAATCAAGTCAGGGTCCTCATGGAATTCAGTGGCATTTAGTTTCACCAGAGGAAAGCTATGACAGCAACTGTTGATCCCATCAGCATTCTGCCTTTCCCTAAACTGGTGATAACTCATGTGCTGTGGGCAACCCTTGAAACAAGGAGTTCCATAGCCCTTTGGGGTCTTGTATATCAGTTAAACCTCTGGTTATTAATACTGGCAGATCCACTGACCTTAGCCATGCCAGTAAGAGCTGACAGTAGAATAGTGACAACTGGGTATCTCAGAAAACTGAGTTTCAAGTATTTTCCTATCTTTGAGGTTTTGTTCATTTCTTGGGCACTCTTGTCCCATTGGCCTCCAACTCCCATCGTATCCAGTTTCATAGGAGCTGAACGAAATCCTCATGTCTTGAGCTGAATTAATCTCAGAGCACATTGCTAACTCTGCAGTGCAGTTTGGAATGTCTGCTGGGTTGTGCTTACTGAAATTTGTAACATGTTAACAGTGCTTTGCCAAAACTTTATTTTATCTGAATAAATAACAGTGCTGCCCTATACAGTAATAAGTTTAGTTAAAATCAGTGCAGTAAATATGGATGTTACAATTGCTTTTCTCCTCTACACTTTCAAAGTATACTTTGAAAATAAAACTGCTTTGTTTGTTCATGCTTATCCTTTGCTTTGGCATTTTGAGGGTAACCCTGGTCTGGTTTGACAGTCAAACAGCTTAGATTTTACTCTGGAGTAAAATCAACTTTTATAGGCAATATTGTTTTAGAATTTTACCTTTTATTTGAGCTAAGTTAGGCTGCTTTTCCTGAGGCAACTGCTTGATGCACAGTGAAACCACCAAGCCATTGTAAAGAGGAGGAGCCTTGTCAGGAATATATCTCCCAGTGTCAGAGTTAATGGCACTTCAGTTAATACAATTTCTTAATTAGTGCATTCAAAATGCAATGCTGCTGGACACTGGCTTAGTTTTCTGTGTCCCAGTTTACTGTATTGATGTATTTTCACACCTAAAAATAACTGAGCTGTTTCCATGATACACTGCACTTGAGCCTGCACAGAAAACAAGTCTCTGATTGACAAAGGAATATCTGCATTATATTCCCTAGCACAGAGAATATAATGGGGTCTTCATTTGGTATTCATGATTTTGGGGGGAGGGGGTTGGTGTGAGAGTGTCTCACCTTGTGACAAACTGCAGTCTGGGAAAAACAGGCTATGAGGGAAGTTGTGCCTGTGACATTCAGCTTAACTCCAGCCTACAGGGTTCATTCCTCTCCCCTTCCAGGCTAGGACAGGTTTCCTCCTGTTTTGCACTCTCCTCTTTGTGCTCCCTTATTGCCATTCTGTGTGGGTGCCTGACTGGAGCAGGCAAGTCAGAAAATACTCCAAAAGGAAAATATATTGTTGAAGACCAATATAAAGTTTTAAGGCTTTGGAGAATTTCCTAATGGCTTTTGTACCAATGGAGCTTGAGCTTTGGCAGGAGAATTGGGGTATTTTTTCCTCTCCTTTGGTAGTTTGGGTGCTAAGGAGGTGATCTAATCTGCTTGCACAAGGAGAGCTCTTGCAGTCTCCAAGATGAAATGCTTCTCTTGGGTGTCATGTAGCAGGTCAATAATAAATAGACTGTTGTTGCTCAGATGAGCCAATTTTGAAACCCAGCCCCCCTGCAGTCCTGTTTGCAATAAGTTCCATCTGGAGACTCACGAAATTGGAGGTAGAGGAGGCCTGGCAAGGTCTCCTCGTCTCAGACGAAGGATGGTTGTAGCCCCAGTGTGTAGGCAAAGTGGTTGTGCAGAGTTAGAGGCAGTTTTGACAGTTGGCAAGGAAAATATGGGCTTTTGTGTTTTGCTGCCTTCTTATTTTTTAGTTTTTTCCTCCAATATTGTACCCAAATGACCCCAGGGAGGTGATGAGGCTGGGAGAGCACATGCTGCTCCAAAGGCTGCTCTGCCTTGGTCCTTCACCTGCTGAATCTCAGCCTTGGGTCTGGTGGGCTTGGTATGTGGTCTGCTGGTACCCATGTGGTCCCTGAAACTCTCACTGCACTGTTGTGTGTCTCTCAACAACTCAAGCTGAGTTTAGTGGAATTAATTTGAATCTGCTCCAGGATAGTTGGCAGAATAATTGGGTCGAAAATAGCATCATTATTACCACCTATGGTACAGCTTATTGGATGCAGTGCTTAATTTTAAGAGTTTAATATAGAGCTAAGTAGGAAAGGGTTTTCCTGTCCCAAAAACTCATTGTGATTTCCACCTCTCTCCCTCTCCCAATATCCTTCTTTGATTAGACTCTTAGAGGGCTTTTCTGGGAGCAGTGGGGAGCACTAGAGAGCAGGGGAAGAAGGATAAGACATCACCAAGTAGGAAAATGCAGGTGTGAGGCTCAGACATGTTGGGCCAAGTCTGTGCCTTGCCCCCCTCCAGTGCTTAAGCCTATCTATTATTGCAGGGTTGGTTGCTCAGACTTCACCATCCCACTTGAAATCACTGAGTCACCCAGGATGAAATAAATATTTCCTAATGGAGCTTTATAAAAACTGCTCTCAGTCCTACTGAAAAAATGTAGCAAGTTGACATGTCTAATGGAAGTAAAAAAACCTCATCAGAAACTTTCTGCCATCTGTGGTTTGTTATCCCTACATAAAATGTATATTAGCTACTTGTTTACTTATGCTGTTTTGGGATTTATAATGAAAACTGATGCCAGCACCTTGCCCCTTTATAAGCAGAGGCTGATTCTTTGCAATAGCAGCTTGATCCAGGATTTCAGGTACCTTTAGTGCTACTTAGAGTTGTAATTTATGACCAACATTCTTCTGTTGGTTCATACAGGGATGGAGATATAAAATACCGACTTAAATATTTATGTAGGTAGCATATCTTTGTGAATATTTCTTCATGGTAAGGAAATGGTGTTTAAAGAGCAATGCATTGCAATTCAGTGGGAATGACTATGTGAAAGCTGTCAATGTTTTGAACAAAATCTGTGGATGCCATAAAGTGTTAGAATTACTCATTCGCCAAATCTGTGCTTTGGGAGGGAGCAAACTGTGTTAGTTAATGATACTTCAGTAGTGACAAAGAATTTGTCTAGAAAATTGGCACATCAACTGAGAATATCTGGTTATTGAGCTTAGACAATTAGGGGTTCAGTGTTTCTTCAGCGCATGCATTTAATTCCAGCTAAGGGGACAGAACTTGTGCATGCAAACTAAATAAAAATCAGACAACGGCGATTTACTTTGCTGTCATGAATAACTGGAGATCTGATGATGCTCAACTTTCCTCATTTCTCAAATCTGACAATTACAAGTGTCTTTGCAAAAGATCCCATTTTGTTCTTGCTGACTGACAGCTGCCCAGTGCATTTGCATGCATAAATCCATTTTGCATGCAAACACCTCAGATGAAAAGAGAAGTTATTTCTGCAGAAATGTTGGATCTGTGGCATGGCAAGAGTTGCAAGAGCTGATTTGTATCTCTGGTCTCTTTTGCCCCACTTACCATGAAAATAGCTAGCAAAAAGAGAGGAATACAGTTTAATAAAATCTTGTGAATAAGGTAAGAACAAAATTAATCTGGAAAATTATCTGCCTTCCCTAGGTTTTATTGGCATTTTATTTTTTAAAGACAGTGAAGTACTACCTACTGATTGTATAATATTAAAGTTTAAGAATATATTAATGTTTAATGAAAACCTCTTAAATAGCAAACTGAAGAGCCAATGCTACTTAATTTTTTTCTGCCAGATGAATCTACAGCTGAAATCTCTGCAAGTCCTTCCCCTGTCTTTAATAGATATCAGAGCAGGCTTTTAAAGGAGGAGGACTATTTACTAAAGGTCAGACACATTTGTAATGAAAATTCCATTCATCAAGATGCATTTATATTGTGAAAACACCTTATTGCTTCAGAATGGATTTTTCTTCCTCCTTAGAACAAACAAACACCCCTGAAAAGAATGACAGAAACATTTCTCATGGCACCCAAAGGTCAGTTCACAATATAACAGCCCTGAGGGCTTACTCAGCTGCACAAGGAAGCTGTGCTCTTGTGAAGTGTCAATATCCAGAGAGGTATGTGGGCATTAATATCTGTTTGAAACCATCCATCAAAGCTGGTATTTATGGTTTTGATAGTAAAGTGAACCTGATGCTGAAGAACCTTGTAGAGAAGAGCTTACTGGGGGACTGTCTGCTTTGAGGGATTGAGGAGGTCTGGCCTTGGCTTTCTTGGTGTCTGTAGGATCATATCATTATTGTAGTTTTGCTTCAGAAATGAGGTTTTTTTTTCCTCCCCTGCCATCCCCCCAACCCTCAGTGCTGTTGTGTTTTGATTTAAATAAATAAAGAGAAAAGAATAAAATTAAAGCCCACAGACAAATGTTGGAACCTCTCAGAGTTCAAGGAGCATCTGGATGACACTTAGTCAAATGGTTTAGTTCCAGGCAGTCCTGTGAGGAGGAGGGAGCTGGACATGATGATCCTTACAGGTCCCTTCCACCTTGAGATATTCTATGCATCTAACTCCAAGAATACTTCAGCAGAAACCTGAAATCCCTGAAGGGACTTACAGTTTGGGCATTTTTTTTAAAGAATTTTTACATATATTTTTACCATCCTGCTCCACTCCTTATACTCCCTTTGCATGCTCTCTCTCCAGCTGGTGGGAATGGCATGGACTGTGGGAGACACAGAGGAAAGAACATGGTGTTTAGGGTAGAATTAATGAGTTAATCTCAAAGTACAGCTACTAAATGCAGTAATGGTATCTCTATATTATTTCTGATAGCCAAAATATTTACATATATTTTTACCATCCTGCTCCACTCCTTATACTCCCTTTGCATGCTCTCTCTCCAGCTGGTGGGAATGGCATGGACTGTGGGAGACACAGAGGAAAGAACATGGTGTTTAGGGTAGAATTAATGAGTTAATCTCAAAGTACAGCTACTAAATGCAGTAATGGTATCTCTATATTATTTCTGATAGCCAAAATAGCAGCT